>NW_022707798.1:177526-193068 GCF_011630105.1 Anneissia japonica | reverse complement strand
GGACTATATTAACGTACATTTTTTTGGATAAATTATACAAATTTGCTTTTAAATCAAATAGTATCAATTTCATAGTAGTTGTGGCAACGTCACATTTAAAGTAGCTTCGATTCAGAGGCTGCTAATTCGTCGAATACTTTGAGAATGGCATGCCGATCAAAGAAGAAAGGTAAAATAAGGTGTATATTGTTAAAGTGATTACTATCAGGATTTACTAGAGCAATAGATGACTGAAGCCGAGAGGCCTAGATTCACGCTGGCATCGGTTCTCCCTTCAGGCAACTTCAGGGTACCATCAAAAACACCGTCTTGTCCCCCACTAATGTCACCTAAAGATTTTACACTTAGATTATTTTATGCATTCTGGCCCGTATCCCGTATTCTAACCCGTATTCTAACGACACCGTAGACTTGTTTTGACTAAATTGTAAATCGCAATTTATCCATGTTTTATGGTAGGCATAATACAATATGTAGTCACTTGTATAAATTCATGTTGAGAGAGAGGAATTTTCTATTGAACGTTATGTGGATTTTAATGACATATACAGGGTTGATTAAAGAAATATACAAAGCGGTATGTTGTTTGTGAAGTGCGGTCAGAGGGCATAAAAGTCGGCCTTAGTTTTACGCAGGTAACCACCACGCATAAACACTGAGGCTGTTTTTTAATGGATATTTAAGTTAATGTTTATATTTAAGTTAATAACAGTGGGTTTTTCCCCCCCCCCCTTTTTTTTTTTTTATAAAATCGACATTTAATACGACAGCGGTCTTCATTGCGTACCGTACTGGTTTTCTTTTCACACTTCATAATGTTATTTATTAGACCATGATTAGATTAAATTCAGATATTTATTACGTCAAAATATTAGTGCATCATGATAATTGGTTTCCACGGTTCAAAAAATACAGTACAAATAAGGATTATTCTACAACCAGTACATGGATATGATGACAGTGATTGATTTCATTGAATTGGATTAAAAGGAAAATTGCACATAGGCCTATGAGTTGTGAGAATTATATCTGGGGCCAATACAAACTTAAGACAAAAAATATACAGGTATCTTAAAAACTTGCTTACTTTACATATCAAGCCCTAAACATCTAACATTGCAAAATCACCTTCTAAATAGTTAGTTCGTTCGTTATTGTATACGGTAGTTGATGATGATGATGATGAGTATAACAATAATTTAGATGAATTCTAATTTATTATGAAACAATGGCTATTATCATTAAAACATCATAATGTAAATGGTTATGAAGATGATGATAACGACGACGATGAACATGATTAAGATGTTGTTGATGGTGATGATGATGTAATGCGGTACAGTGATGATGAACCTTGGTGGTGATGATGTTGATTATTATGCTGATAATCATGATAATAATGATTAGGATGTTTGAGGATAAAGATGATGAAAATGATAATGGTGATTGATGCTGATGACATAATAATTACACGATGTCGATAATGATGATGCAGGTGATAATAATTGTTGATAATGATATGATGTCAATGATGGCGATACTGGGTATTGAAGGCATGATGAGGATGATGAGAGAGATGATGATGAGGACGATAGTGATATAAATGAAGATGATGATGATGATGATGATGATGATGATGAAAATGACTCACAACAATGACGATGCCGGTGCCTTGTTTCAAATAAAAATAATCAATTTAAATGGGGCATGTACAATTTCATTCCATGATCAAACACAACAACGCTGTTCTTTACATTTTGTACCTAGGGCAAAGTTGTTGAAAAGTCGTTAGAAGAGTTTTCATTGAAAATGCGGATTAAATTTGATATTTCAAATTATGCACGGACTACCATCGTGCAAACGCTTAGAGGCCAATAAACCTCAGCAAGACGTCTGTCATGCGTTTCCAGAATATAGCCAACATTTGCCCAATCATTATATCGTAATTAGAATTTAATAAAAGGAACAGTTTAACGGATAGAACGATGATGACGGTATAGAAGAGAAGGATAATTAATATTAAAATTTATCATTGTTTTATCATAAAAAAAATTGACAGGGATTGTATAAAGAAAACATTGTGTTGTTTGCGTTGGAGGTCGTATAGTGTGAGAAATTGTGACGATTTAAAAAAAATAAAGACCCAATGCCTCCTCGTTAATAAAATACTTAACACGTCGTTTCGGATTTACGAAATGAAATTAACCCATCATAACAATGGATATTGAAATATCTATAGGTCTAGGTCCTTCCATAGACAGCACTTAAGAGAAGAGATGTAGTGAAAATAGCAACTGAAAAACTAATGATTATATAAAGTTTCTAATACTACCCCACTGTTCCTCACCTTCTTCGTGTTAAAGAAATTCCAAAATTGTGGGTGTCCACCTTTCATCGCGTAATCCTTAATACCAGATGTAAACCCCATCGTTATGAATTGTTAAAGTCAAAACAATATATAATATAATATCCACGTATAAAAGAGTCCTATGCCATCCAGACTCGTTGTTCTCTTTCTATGCCGATACGCACTGTTCAATTTAATTATTTAGTCGCTCACTTATTAACCGATATGTGTCATTATGTTGGCAAAATATAACTTCCAAACTTTCATATATTTCGACCACATGATATACCGTACGGTTCATTTCTTTCTGGAAAGTATATTTTGACCAATCAGCAAAAGTGCTAAGATAAAAAAAAACGCTTCATCGAGCATAAATCGATACTTTTAAAGGCTTTTCAAAGGCAGGCAACAAAAAAGATGTCCACTTCATCAATCTGAACACAACGCCTGGCTTATCAACTCATAGGATTATCAAACGCTCGCTTACATCGATCAATAGGCCAAGACTATAGGTCTATATGCCAAAAGGCTTCTACTAGCTAGGACATATATCTGACATAAGAAGCTTGTCAAACGCGTGTATACCTCCCGCTTACGACGACCACGAGTGAGTGAGAATTACATCGACACGCCTGGTTGAACGGCCAATGCAGGTACTAAAGATTGTTTACCGCAGGCGACCACACAAGTTGACGGACATCCTTGGCACTGTGTGAGATATGCACTTGAATAAACGCGCACGCACGCAGATGATACTAACACCCAAAAATTAGTGTTAGTTTACACTATTGTAGATCGGGAAAAAGTGCGCCCATTTGTTCTATTGCACTACAATCTCGTTATATGCGACTGATGTTACGGAAGATATTTTAGGTTTGTCATTTGTCCATGGACACAATAATCTCTCCCAGCGCAGATTAACTCCGGGAGAAATGATAGAGTTATAAACAGCATTGTCCAAAGTGGAGGAAGACTATTGTTAGCTATTCGACTTTAAGAGCATGTGTTTCTACAACCACAATCCAATGAAACCCATCTTAGCTCCTCGATCTATCGCGGTATTTGAATATGGCCAAGGTAACGGTATAGAGAATAGACTAGTTCCCATTGGCTATTGAACTTAAGAAACTTGACGAAGACACTCAGTTGAAGAATTGTTATAGCAAAAAATGACCACCGGTTCCGCTAAAAGAAAGGCCAATCGTACCCCCATAAGTTGTCCTTCGTTTTGTTTCACTAAGCTTGGTCGAACTTTTACTGATTCTTAAAAAAGAAAAATTATAGCCCATTTTCTTCCATTGGCTATTGAACTAAAAAAAAAGCTTGACAAAAAGCTCTCAAAATTAAAGAAACATTATAGCCCCCCCCCCCACAAATGACCACCGGTTCCGTCGAAAGAAGTGTCCAATCGTGCCAATCGACTCAATATTCAAAATAATAATTAATTTGCACTTGGCGCCTCATATCTGTAAATACGAGGAAGATTATGTGTTCACATTAGGACAAAAAATGCTTTGTTGATACAAGTATTTTGATCCTCTTGTTGAAAACAGAATATGTCAGTCAAAAAAAAAAAACACCAACAAATAGTATCTATACCGTACCTTATTTGCCTTATTTACAGTAGCTGTGACTATGTATTACCCTCTATAATACAGTAAAGAAACAAACTGCTGTAAAAAATAATTTTGTGTGTTTGAAAAGTGTGTAAAAATAAGAACAAAATAAGAATATTTTGAGCCTGAAATCGGCAATTACACTTTTTTAATCGATCACGTATGTTATTTCACGAGAATTTTTTTTTTCATTCTAAATTTCAATTGAAAGCTAATTCGTTATAGGCCTAATATATATTTACCGGTAAAGTTTTAATTTATCTATCTTGTACAGTTTTAAAATGTCACGACTTGGAAGAATGCTGTCTTTTCGTTTAGGTGAACGAGTTTTAAATAAAGTATATTCTAAATGTATATTTTTCGTGAATAAACAAAGCTTTTGATTGATTTGATTGATTGACGTAGGTACTTAGACATACCGGTAGCCCACAAAGAAGCAATCCGATCAATCAAGTTTACTGGCCTATTAATTTTATAAAATGATACTATCGATCGATCTTTTGGTCATTTTTTTTGTAGGTTGAACAGTTTTTTTTTATGTCATTTTGCACTCGATATACTATAGCAATATTTTTACTTTATTAATCTAAGCATAACATTTGTAGCATTTTTTCTTGTTTTAATTAATTTTATAAGGTATTCAGCCACAAAAAATGAAAAAAATTAAATTAAACAATTTTTATAACTATAACAAATCAAATTGTATCTTTTTAATTACATATCTTGTTTCTTCGTATTTTTTGGCATATTATTTTTTCTTTTTCTTCTTTTTCATCATCGCATTATTAATGATGATTTATTTTTATTTTAAATGGTGGTCATATCCTAAAGTTTATTTTTAAACTTATTTTGACCACCATCCACATACTTTTTATACTCTTTATTTATTTTTTAACTGAATATTACGAATAATTTGTTATGTATGTGAAAACAAACAAAGAAACAAAACGAAACAAAACTATTTGCAAAGCACTAAGACACATTTAAGAAGTACCGAAACAAATATTCTTGCCCCATTGGTCTGAACATGTATATGAAAAACCACTTTGCTGCATACATTAATGTCAACACTGTGCTAATTATCGGAGAATAAATCACGATATGCAATCAGTGTAAATGTAGTATTTTCTTACACAACGTAGGCGGTAAGGTCCTGAACTACTGTACGTCATCAAAGCCTAGGGTTGAGAACAACATTCAGACGAGGAAAGCAGGACGGTCGAAATTATATCACTTTTTAAATATGCAGTTCGCCATTGTAATGCATTGAAAATGTATTGCTTTTGGGGATCTAGATTCTATTAAATTTCATTGCGAGGATAATAATGACAATGTATTCCCACACCCAACACGGAGACCTAAGCATAAACATTGCTTAGCACCTACCATTTGCTGAGTGAACGCTATTCCAAAGTAATATTTTTCTCTTAAAATTGTTAAAAAGATTTCCTTATTGAATTTCGGTATTTATTATGTATACGGAAACTATAGCATTTTGCTGAAAACACCAAATGTATTTTTGCATTTAATACTGTAGTCAGTTCTTTATATTATTTACACTGTAGGCCTAGTGTATTATAAACGTACGGGTGCCAAAGGTATCGTCCTGCAAATTTATTTTCTTGGTCAAAAACTGTTGAAGCCCATATATAGTCATGATGTGCCTATAAATGGTCATGATGTGATGTCATCATAACGATGTTTAGGCACTTTATTTGTCAAATACCTTTTGATAGTCTGTACATGATTTAATAAAGGTTTAAACATCTTCAGTGATATGTAAAGTAACTGTATAATCTGAACGATAGGGCCTTCCGGTATAGGCCTATTTTCTTGCTGAGAAAACTGGGCCTCTATGACTTTGCTAATCTCGATAACCATCTCTCAGCTGACAAAAACAATAATAGTGCAATAATTGCTCTCCACATGGCTGTGTCTATCCCGGGGAGGGTATGCTCATGGTATGTCTTATAAGATGCGGTGTACCATTATTCTAACCCTTTGTGTGTATTTATCTCACTGATAGATTATCGACGATAAGACGCAATTGTATAATCAGTAGGGCTATACCTATAATGAGAAGGAATAATATCTTCTGACACGAGAGACTGTAGACGTTTTTCAGACCCATAAGCCCATACCTCATGCGCGTACCAAACCCCAAAAGGACCAATACTGAGCTTAATTTCCTCCTAAGCCCCTCCCCTTTGATATAGATATTAAAGATGTGAAACGTCAAAGTGCGTATCGTACGCGAACTTGCGTGTTTGTGAGACATGCGCGTAATCATAGCTATTAAATAGCACGTTCTGATTGGTCAGTTGTTAAGTTGTATTGACAACACGCAGATTCGGATCCGTGCATGCTGAGACATTCAACTTGACTTGGAGGGTGTCTAGATCATGCACAGACACCACCATCATACCCAAAACATGCTAGATTTAATTGATACATTTCGCTTGAGACTCATAAAGTAAACGTATCTGTTCAGCTATAAATCAATAAAACAATTGGTTAAAACTGGAAACGTGCGTAGTGCTTGGATAATAATTTCCTAGAAATAAAATGAAGAGATACGACAAGAGTAGGAAGATAAGTTGCGATGACTCAGTAAGGAAGCTTCCGATAGTGTCGTGACACAGATATAGCTAATTCCTGGTTTTTAAATATTATAGGACTAAGTTTGTTGTTATGAATAGGCATGTTATGGTGCCTTCATTTAAAATATCTCCGAGATACAATTTGACAGGAACCATCCAAAAAACATTAAATCATAAAATGCATTTGCTCAAGATCAAATGATAAGTTATCTATAAGACCAACAGCCCTGTATCTAATAAGGTCCGGGAATTAGGTTGGTCTATATGTTCGGTCATCGAGTTTTAGTAGATCTAGGGTCAAAGATTGGATCCTGGGTCCATGATGAATGACTGGATGGTTATAGGAGAAAATGTCAATAAAACCCAGGATCATCAAGATACGAAAGTCCGCGAAGGGTCGCAATCTCTGTGCAGCTCCATTGCTTGATGGTTTGCTTCGCACGGCAGTGTAGTTTATACCTTGTTTTATACCTATTTTATTTTAGCCACTTCATCATTATCACTCAAGAGCTGAGGTCATGGACTAAACGAATAGTTTCAATGAAAAAGCAAAAAAGAAATGGTCAATGATTGACCTTAACAAAATAAAAAAATATTATATTGGTTAAACTTGGTGAAAACAATTTCACCATTATTATAGTCTGAAGGGAAACTATTTCGAAAAAATAATGTAGCCTATAAATATTGTATATAGGCCTACACGGTAGTGTTTATAAATACAAGCGAACAAACTTTAAAAAATAGGCTTAAACAAAAGCTTGACCTTTTATTATATCCTTTATTAAAATGACAGAAAACAAATAGAAAAAATGGCATGGTAATTGTACACCTTGACCGATGTGCATAAATTTCAAGTGAAAGTAAAAAATAAATTTAAAAAAATTGTTAAAGATATTTTAAGAAGCTATATTGAACAACTCTTTACAAATTATACTGTGTATGCTGAACTTATGAATAAAAGTGGGAAGACCCCACAAAAGAGAAAAAATAGTTCCTATCTGACGTCAGATTGTTTGGGGTCCTGAAGTTACTCGATTTTCGGAGGTGTCTTCATCCACCATTGAAAACTCTGACCAGTCTCACTGACAGCGTAGGCCTGGCCTATTTACTTAGGGCCTACTAAAAACATTACTCTTTTTTTTAAATTTATAATAACACATTTTATAAGAACACTGAGGCTGAAATTGCTTAAAAATTAAGAACAAAATAAGAACAAATTGAGGCTGAGGTAAAATGTCAAATGAGATTTTTATTTAAAAATAAACCTAGAAAAACTAAAAACAAAAAATGATATCTGTACCTTATGTGCAGTAGGTGTTAGGTGTGACTGTGTAATACTCTCTATAATACAGTACAGTACCGTGGTGCAATGTACCTCCTGTCATTTGGGCCATTTTTACCGGGGGACCTTTTTTTCTGGGGCCATTTTTCCTGGGTTTTGTTTTCAGGGGCGATTTTTCGGGGGCCTACATTTCTGTACAGTGTATAACTGCTGTACAATAATAATTTCTTATGCTTGAAAATTATGTAAAATATAAACAAAAAAAAGAACATTTTGAGCCTGAAATCGGCCAAAAAATAAGAACAATGAGCCTTTCGCAAAATTTTACTGGTTCTTATAAAAAAGGTGTGTATTTTCGGAAAGAGCAGGGATTGTCTTTTGCTTTACACTGCCCAATTCACCACTAAAAATACCTAGAGATAAGTCTTACTTAAGACTTTCGTGTGCTATCCTTGGTGAGTTTCATAAAAAAAGGAAAAAAATCCATTGCAGTTATATCACATGTATATATCATATATAATTGATTTCATCTTCAATACGTTAAGCAGGGAATAACCAACATACATTTTCAGTAGAGTTCGTATGTCCGTTACGTCAACAAAATTACAGAGAGTCAAGTTATCGGGGAATAAATCGCAAAATACCTACAGTATAGAAAGTCAATTTGTTTACAATTACAACATAGGCCGCAGGTTCTGCCGTAGAGCCTTGGGTTAAGACCAAACTTAGATGAGAAAAGCAGGACGATTGAAAGTAAACCCACAAATAAGTTCACCATTATAATGTACTGAAATTTTTAGCTTTTGGGTACAGTATGCCATTGCCAAGTTTAAATTACATACGATTGTGAGAAACACGTTCCCACAGAACCCATCAAGGTTTCCAATACTATAGTAAGCCTATGTCTAAGCATGGAGGTATAAAAATATTATTTTATACAGCACAGCTATTGTTTAACTCTGTAACTGTTTTAACTCTGACTGCGCACACATTCATATTGTTGCAGTGTCAACCGACAGGGCATTGTCCTTTTCATTGAAAGTTGTGGAATGTTACGACAATTTTAGGAGAGACATGTTAAGTATAGAGCAATCTTATTTACGTCAAGTTGGTGCCCTGTCTTCTGTCTTTTCAATATATACTAATAGTATGTTTAAAGAATGTTAGTAGAAATAGAAATTAAAATAAGAATTACAAGACGAAAGTTACAAATGACGAAGGGTTATGGAAACATTAGATAGAAATATGCGTATCAAAACACGAGTGCTAGGCCTATTATTAATGTTTAAAAATTGTTGAAACCATCCCCAGAACCTTGGCCTACAAATGCAGGGCATAACTATGTCTCAGTGGCAGATTTCATAACATTTTTACTGGTAAGAGTAATTCATTTTAACCAAAACAAAATCCATGAATTCAAATTCAATAAAAAAGAATTACTGTCTACTGAAGTCAGTCTTATATCAAATTAAATAGGTCTTACTTCTATAGAGGGCGATCTTCACCTCACGTACGTAAAGTACCGTTTTGTACTGTCCTCTCCCGGTGTGTTTTATATATACAGTATTGCGAGCCGTAGCGATAGAATTATGTTAATGCCAAGCTCCGGAGGATTATTTTTTTATTTGTCGTAAAACTGATTTCTTTAAGGCACGAAAAGCATAACTGACGAAAAACTCAGAAGCAGTTAATGGGATACCAGTACAAACGTAACCACCCTTTTTCAACCTTTTCCGAGGCCGGGTAGTTTTTTTAATATTTAAAAATCTGTATCTCATTAACCGCTTCCGAGTTTTTCGCCAAATACGCTTTTCGTATTTAAAAAAAATCATTCTACAACATATATAAAAGAATAATTTCCTCCGTAGCATGGCTTCAAAGAGAATTAAAACATATTAAATGTATTAAACGTTATATGATGATGGGTACACATTTTTGTATTGTTAGGATTTTGGTTTTCTAAATTTTAAAACCTGTACAACCTACATGCCAATTTAAATGTTCATCCTTGATCATTGCAAAGAGAGTAGAATTTTAGTTTATTGGAAATAAGTTTTAACGCTATATAGGCCTACTTTTTTAAATTTTTTTTTTATAAGAAAACATTAAAAAACAAATACTAAGGCTAAAATTGCTTAAAAATTAAGGACAAAATAAGAACAACTTGAGGCTGAGGTAAAAGGTCAAATGATTTTTTTTTTTTCTTTTTTTTTTTGTGCAGTAGTGTAGGTGTGAGCCTATGTAATACCCTGTATAATACAGTACAGTAGGTGTACCCTTTTGGGGGGACATTTTGTCCAGGGCCTTTTTTCCAGGGGGAATTTTTTTTCCGGGCCATTTTTTATGTTTGAAGAGTGTAAAATTAGAATAAAATAAGAACATTTTGCGCCTGAAATTGGCCAAAAAATAAGAACACTGAGCCTAGGCAAAATTTTACTGGTTCTTTATAAAAAAAAAAGTGTAATACATATCACTGTAACAGAAATTGCTGGATCATTCTATGGTCTGAACGCATGCGCCAACCAGTTTGGCGTTGGTCCTACGACACGTCTTGACAAGGAAGAATGTCAAAATATTTATTCTTTAAATTGTCTCTGGATTCTTGTTCTCCCATAAAGAAGCGTTCGCTGCCTCCGCATTGGCTACAAGTAGAAGGGGCATGACTCTGTCTGGCGCCAGGTCGGACATTCAAGGCCCTAGTCCGGTCAATCATTTGTGTTGTAACAACGGGCTAGGCCAATTACCTCATTTCTAAAGCATTCTGCCATTGATTTTCGTGTCACTGTTTCCTGTCCACAAAAAAATACGACGTCGAGGTAAATGAAAGTGAAAATATTTCAACAAGGAAGTAACAACGGCTGTCAGTCCGCGTCACCAGATGTATACTGATACCTGCCAATCACTGTCACGTTAAACTGCACGTATAACGACATGGATCATCACGTACGAATTAAATAACAAAATGAAAAGAAAAATTGTACAAATCGTGTTTCTGGTGAAGTAACGGACCGGGGTACGGTAGGATAACCAAACGCGTTAAATGCATTTGCATAGTTTACAATAGTCAGCGAATAAACTTGGCAACATAAACAAACGTATGCCTAACTGTTTTGTGTACTGTGTATCGTATTGATGATGAAGGAACAACCACCTCCTTGTTTTACCTGTATAGATAAATAAAAATCATGAAGCTGTTGTCATGGAAACCATTATGCAAGTAGTAATTGATGGGCATTCGATCCTGTATTAAATACCGAAGAAAACCGCCAACAATCCTGATACAAACTTTTGATTGATGATGTTTCAAAGCCATTAAAAGTTTCGCTAGAGTACATTTTAGTGAATAACTTACTTCAAAACATCTAAGCGATTTTTTTTTTCCAAATCGACTTTTCAAACTTATGTACCTTAGAAATATAAGCTTTCGCTTGCATAAAATATTGTAATTCGTGAAAAAATGTTTGAACAGAGCCCAACACATAGGCCTACAGCATTAGGCCTTGTACCGACCTGATGTGAAATGACTTGCATACACATGTAGAATCAAATGTTTCAAAGCAAAATATCAAGATAATAGAATAACAATAGACCTATAGGCCTACTGGTAGTGCTACCTTTGCTGGAGAAGATAAAGATGATGATGATGATGATGATGATGATGATGATGATGATAATGATAATGATGATGATAATAATGACGACGACAATGATGATGATGTGATGGTGATGATGGTGAAAACGATGACAACGACGACGACGACGACAATGACGACAATTATGATGATGGTGATGATGATGATGATAATATAATAAGGATAGGTATTAAGTTTCAGCTCCTACAGTTAGAGCATGGTTAGAGTCAGTTAAAGGCACATGCCTACATTTTAGTATGACGACGTGGGTGGCGAATCACTTGATGGCATTCTAATTGTTGTAACTTTTACATCAACACGAACAAATAGCTTGACTAGCATCAATCGGCCCGATCTCGCCATCAAGTTGACAAGGATACGTTCATGGTCATAACACAGAGTGTTAACTCCAATTCACCTTTGACATTTAACAATCAACCGTAAAACCATCCCACTTAATAATTGAAAAAAGTATGTTGTTTTAGTGATGTATGTCACTGATGTTTTGCCAATCAATCAATAGTACTTTGTAAATTCACTTCTATTGAATGTTAAAAACTACATTCACGCTAGAAACGAGAACAACATTAGCCGTGTGGTCCATCAGTGGTTAAGCCAAACGCGTGCAAAATAAACATAAGGTTAGAGGACCCGAGAACTTGGAAACAACCAAAGAGTACATGGAAACAGGCTCCCAGCCAATCTCTCCCACTCGCTTAAAAATCCATTTGGCTTACGGATTGTAATCACGTGACGACCACCCATTCTTTCCTTTTTGACGAATGCATCGTCATGCGAAGATAAACTTTCATGCAGAGTTTAGGCCACAATTTTTGATTTATTAAAAACCTAAAGGACGAGACAAGGAGGACAAATTAGACACGGTCCCTAGACGAAACGTTTGCAGTGATTGAGAGCTGTATTTGTTTGGGTTGGAAGTGAATTTATGGATAAATTTGACTCAAGTTCTTGTATTGCGTGTTTCATAAAGAATAAAACTCTGCAATATAATACTACTATGAGACGTATGATGTTGGCAATTATGTGTAGAACAAGGACAAACGTGTATTTATAAGCAATAACCAGAGAGAAACACAAAATAGCCTATACTCTACCAGCTTAGACAAGCTTATATACCAACACATATTATTGTAACAGAGTAATGGCCACACTTCTGATAGATTTGTCATTTATTCCTGTATATGTAGTACAATAAATGTTAATATTAAATAGATAGACGAACAGAGGAGCATGATCACGTCTGAAAATTCGACATAATAAAACCATGATGATGGGTAAATGAATCGAAGTTATACACACGTGTAACATTAAATTCACTATTTGGATTAATGGAGGTATAATAACGATTAAGATATTTTAACCATTCCTTCAGTAGAAAAACGTGCCGGTGCGAAAGTTAAAACATCATGTCATCATGTTGGTACCCATTTCTCGATCTTTAAGAAATGACACATAATGGTAAGGTACAGAGGGCGCCGCTGTAACTACTGTATTCGGTTTATTTATCGTGAGGAGTTAGACATACAAACACCCTCTTTAAATCCAACAAGACAAATTGTTTCTACAATCAGTCATTGAAAAATGTCCCCAACGTGGGTATCATGGAAGTATACTATACTGTACATGCATAAATATACTGTAGTTGCGGAAAATATAAGAGAATGTCATAAATAATAATAGATAAAAAAAATGTATCATGTTCCTAATGTTAACCGGCCTGAAAGGCCGAGTGTTGAAAAACGCTACGTCTATTTGAGTTGTATATTATTTATTGTCGCCTATAGTCGTCAATTATATTTTTTCATAATTTTTGTTTGACTGAATAACGAACGAATGAATGAATGGTAGATGAATTAAAAGATTAATGATTAATTAATTGATAGATAGAAGCCAAAATGAACGAATGAATAATCGATCGATCGAATGAATGAATGAATGAAGAATGATCGAACGGAGCAGGAATGAAGAGATGAATGAATGAAAGAATGAATGACCGAACGAAGGCATAAACGAAGAATAAACAAACGAACAAACGAATGAATGGTCGATTGAACTAATATGATAAACAAACAAACAAATAAATGAACAGACAAACGAACACACGAATAAATGATCGATTGAACGAGTGAATGAACAAATAAACGAAAACGAATGAACAAAATATATTCCATGGATGAATGAAAAAATGATTGCATTAACCGACAAGGATCATAGCAACAGATTAGCCTCAACCGTAATGTGATATATATTCGCACAAATGTCCTCAGATTTACCATGGATTTACACATTCCACCATGGTTGAGGTGTGTATGTTTCCTTGTAATCAATGATTGACACGCTAAGGCAAATTGATGGATGCCTTGTGAAAGGTCATTTTATTTCCAAAAATCTCCATTTTGGCAAAATAAACCGATTTAGATAGGCACCCCCCTCTGTGAAGGGACCTAAAAAGTAAAATAAAGTCGAGACATTCTCAACCAACAACGTTCTTTTCAGAACTATCTACGTGGTGTACCGCAAGCATTAATATATATTATTACTTCGCCATGCATTCCTTCAAACAATATAAAAAGTGGGAAAAAAAATCATATACGCCTACAAATGCGGTACGATGTAATAATAATGTTGATTGAATTAATATTCGACTGTATCCACAAAGCTAAATTAGGAGTTCGAGGATTCAGGAATTCGAAAAAGAGGGAGCCAGAGAGAGACCTTCCCAGATGGAGGGTCTATATCACCTTATCCACACCATATTTGGGGTTAAGGTAAGAACATATATGATTATGGTACCTTTTTGGCCGGAAATGGCACTCACACACAACAAATTGAGTATTTTCTTTTCTTTTCTTTTTTTTTTATTTTGACAAATTTTAGGGGCGGTTACAAAAATGGTGAGAGTACTTCTTTCGATTTTTTGAGCATTAACATGTATGTGTCTATAAGCGCTAACTGTATAGGCACAGTGGCGGATCTAGGATTTAGCAATGGTGGTGGATAATGGAAGGTGAGAAGGCACGAGCGGGAGCGAGGGGGAGGGGGGGGGGGGGGGTGGTTTTGGGAGGAAAACCCCTCACATTTGAGATTTTTTAGTAAACTGCTAGACGATCTTAGGTAGCATCTGAAAAGAAGTAAACTTAAAATAGAAAGTGTATGTTTTACCAGAGTACACGAGAAGCACACAAACGAGTGACCATTATCATATTTTTCACGGTAAACGAAGGGGGTTGGCTAGCCACCCTATACAACCCCTAGATCCACCACTGGGTCAATAGCCACCATACAGTATCATACGGTTACAAAGAATCTGTTCTATTTTGTCTATGCAAAGACCAGTACCAATATTGGTTTGCCTAGTCGGCGCAACTGGTGGTAGCCACACTTCGTCACCAGTCCAATTCTATCGTTGCTCTTATATTTCCATTTGTTTCACTTGGCTGAAATGTAAGTTACAGCGCACAGCCTTTCGGATGTGACGTTAGGCCTTTCGTCTCCTCGTGCAAATGGTCCATGTGTGAAAATGTCCGTTAACGAACGCAGTACACTCTTCGGAATAAGTATAGGGGCGCATTGTATCTACCCCGTTATTATTATTACTATAATTTTGTTGCTTTGTTATTACAGTATTATAGTTATTGTTGTTATTATTACTATATTATTATTATATTATTATTATTATTATCGATATTGTTGTTATTATTATCGTTGTTATCGCTAATTATTCTAATTATTATTCTTGATATTATGGTTATTGATATTAAGTATAGGGGCGCATTGTATCTACCCCGTTATTATTATTACTATAATTTTGTTGCTTTGTTATTACAGTATTATAGTTATTGTTGTTATTATTACTATATTATTATTATATTATTATTATTATCGATATTGTTGTTATTATTATCATTGTTATCGCTAATTATTCTAATTATTATTCTTGATATTATTGTTATTGATATTATGGTTATTGCTGTTATTGCTATTATTTTTTATATATCTAAATTTTTTACAGGTAGGTAATCAGATTTCTGTATCGGGAAAGGT
>NW_022707798.1:170188-175585 GCF_011630105.1 Anneissia japonica | reverse complement strand
GCCTTATAGAGTGTCTTACATTGTCACCTACTGCTGCGCTTTAAGTACACAAAAGACTTAACAAATTTTACAGTAAACCTGTTTAAACAGTTAAACTTTACTGTGTGTGATCAGTTTGATTTGTTGGTTTTCCTATTAAAAAAATAAATAAATAAAAACCTCATTTGAAATTTTACCTCAGCCTCAATTTGTTCTTATTTTGTTCTTATTTTTAAAGCAATTTCAGCCTCAGTGTTCTTATCAATTGTGTTCTTACAAAAAAAAGTGTATGGGAATTGTTCGTAGGCCTATCGAGCGATCTTCATAAGAAACTCTATATTACTGTACTCCAGATAGGTCTGCGTTGTTCATCAAACCTACGTAGAAAGAAACGCTTTACACGTAAATCCTATGTTAAACGTGCTTTAATAAAGTAATGCTGCCTCATCATGTATCTCGATAAATATATAGGCATAGAGAGACAATCTGAAGCATCTTAAAACTTTTCAGGATTTGTTCTCCGTGTTTTTTTTAGAATATAGGCTTACTTAGGCCCATTTATTGATTGGTTAAACAAGCTCATTCTTTTCATACTTCTATTAAATTCTATTAATCGTGTTTGTGAACGTATCAATGTTAACTCGCCGGCATATGGACGAATACCGCTGACCTAAAAGCGTACACTGTATGTTCCAATATTTTTTTGTTTTGTTTATCACCTTTTTTGGAAGTTGAAACTCTATTAGATATAGGCTTAATCCAATCTTTGGGACAATATTCTTAACAGCTAATATGCGGGTGTAAAGGTGTGTTAACATAATTTTCTGACATAACATAACCACAACGGCCCTATATAGTTTTTATTTAAAATATGTTTAAATATTGTTATAATCCAGATAAATACACCCGTGAATTAAACTCAATAGTACCTCATCTAAGTTTAAAATATATGTAACGTATTTAAAATATGTTCTTTATTTCTAGCTTTTCAAAATAAAAAAATCTCATTTGACATTTTACCTCAGCCTCAATTTGTTCTTATTTTGTTCTTAATTTTTAAGCAATTTCAGCCTCAGTGTTCTCATAACATGTGTTCTTATAGAAAAAAAATTGTATAAGAATAGACCCGTGAGTCAGAATACAGAAAAAAACAAAACACAATCTCCGACAAACCGAGCACTGCCATTAAAAATGCTATTATGTTGTCTGGGCAGCTAAATAACGGAATTTATATTATTATTTGGAGAAATTATGTTTATGTAATAATAACAATTAAAAAATATTATTGGAATTACGATAAAGGCACTGGAATATTATATCTTCCTATAGGCCAAAAATTTAAAATGTCGTTTTTGTGATACGTTAATGTTCCTTATTCGAGATGTGTATTCTAATTAATGGAATACATAACCAGAACATTAGATCCAAGTTTAAAAACTCAGATAAAACACGTTCATTAAGAGTTTGCTTTCTTAACGGTTAAAAGCTCCATGTGTCCAACAAATTTCCCAACGAGCTGGCATCCACAGACCGGTGCTAGGCCTACTAGGAAGAAAAACAAAATATGTGTTGAAAAGTTGATTGTGTGTGGGCTAGTGTGTGGAGTGGTCCAAGCTGCGGTGTTAAACTCAACAGTAGTCCCACCTCGTCCAAGGTTATCCAAAGCGCTCGATATGAAACAATTTGTAAGCCCTGGATTTCCAGAGTGTGAATTTTATTTCTGAAAAGTGCTTTACACTAAATTAAAATTAAAATTGATCATATATATTTCACATTTACCAGATCAAATCGTCAATTTAGAGATGATTGGATGTATTATGTTCATTGCGAGGCTTATTGGGAGTTAAGAACTGAGTAAAAATGAGTAAAAAAATATTCATTTGTTTCCAGGACAACGGGATTAAAGTGGCCATAGGCTCTTAAATATCAAACAAAAATATAGAGAATTTATAACTAATTAAAGCCAGGTTCAAGAGAAAATTGACACGTTGTATAAATTAATAATAATAAGACAGTCAAGGGTTGTTTGAAGAAATTATCAGGAATGGCTAATAAAGATACAAGCACTTCAATTTAAAATTACTAAATGCTCAAAATTTTTTTTGTCTCGGTTTCAGAATCAAGCCAGAAATGCGTCAACTGGGCAAACAATTCAAAGTATAAAAATTACAATTTATATATAATACTGTCCTTTGGAGAAATATATATAAATGCTAAGAATATTTCAACTCTATCAGAAAAGTGTATTTATTATATTTCTATCTTTTACTTTCTATTTTTTTTTTAAATGCGGGCTGAGTACTTGTAAGGGTTTTGGTTCCCGGTGGGTCGTCATATCACACAATTTCTATATTTTATTCCAGCAAACTAACATTGAGGGCGCAGTGACGAAACTCAGACACAGCAGTAACGGTACTTGAGACTAATTAAACGAACTATGCCTGAAGATAGGCCAAATCATCAACACATTGACTATACACTATAAGAAGAGAAAGAAACAATGAGTAAACAAATGAATACGGTGATAAAATTAGAGGTCACGAAATCATTTACAATTTTATTCACTTGCATAGTAATCATCCTAATAATATCCCAACAGAGGGACTACTTTATACCTAATTAAAATATTACATAGTAATAAATTCATTGGCAAATTCAAAGCCACATTATAGCACAATTCAAACAATTATTCTTTCGCCATTAAAATTATGTTTATATTTAAAAAAAAATGGTAAACTCTCATTATGTCGGGTTGTATATTGAACCACAGGTACAGGATACACATGTTTGTGTGTTGCTGTAGTTTTACGTATTATCAATGTAATGTGTATTTCTATCCAGTGGTTTGAATTATATTAAACAGTGTTATTTCTTTAATTTCATAGATGCTTATTAATGAAGTACTGAACAATATCTCTGATAAATTAGTACCATAATTATTTAATACTGTACAGTAAATACTTCCATAAATACACCCACTCCAACTTGGAAGGTTTTTGTGACGCAGGCCTACAGTAGCTATTGATTTAAAAGTCAATTATTGAGTAATTCTCTTTTATATTCATGTCTTATTACTATGTTTTTTTTTTCTCATCGTAATTTGGATGCCTAACCGCCGGATGATGACTGCAACAGTACCCACCGATTCCCCAATCAAGTAGAGTTACATAGCGCCCCCTATGCTATCAGTCTTTTGTAGAAGTACGTACAGTACTGTTAGTCTTTGATCGGACTGAATCATAGGCCTACAGTATTAATCCTAATAATTAATACCGGTATATGCAGCACCCTGCGGCAGTACATTCGGTGTATTATAAGATATCCGAAACGAGCCTCTAAAGTAGTGTCATTAGAAAATAGACGTAGGCCTACAGAACTTTGCAACCCCAATTTCATATACATTGCATAATTACACATAAGCCCCTTAGTACAAATACCATTTAGCTATGATACATATTTATTTCATATACCTTATAGCGTGTATTTAATAGACACAATCGGTGCTTCCAATGTAGTATGTGACGTTTAGTTGGTATAACACACATTGCGATCAGTATAAAAGTATAGGAACAAGAAATGTTATGATGAATTTCAAAAACAATGCCTCAAACGATAATATGCAAAATATTACCGGTATACGGCAAGGAAAGGCAGTATAATTCATATTGCTGTTACTCACTCACAAGCGTGCTCATTTTAGGCTGTAGAAACCACGTAATTCTTAGTGTGCCTAAATATATTCAAGAATCGTCGTGTGTCCCACACGAATGAGTGGGAATCATGACCTAGTGCCCAATCTGGTCGAAGAAAGGAGGCCTACGCTTCTTGATAAACGTCAAGATCTTGGTCAGTGTTGTAGCATTAGCAAACCATTCTGACAATGTACGTTCTTAGTTTCCAGGACCACAATGAAAAACATTTCTTTAAAATGATTGTGTCATCCTGGCTAAAGATATTAGTATTAGTAATATTATTAGTTAAAATTACAAGTTATTTACAGTATATTTCGCTGGAGTCCTAACCAACGTCAAGTAACAGAATTATTCTGAATCTTTTTCTCATACTGTTTATAATAACATTCATTCATTTAACTTAAACTGAACACATTAATGTTGACGCCAACTATATTTCACGTGACTGGTTACCGATTGTGTCTACTAGAAAAAAAACCCACTTAAAACGAACACGCGCGTGCACTTCACATGCACGAGTACAGTACGTTACAAGTCTTGCCAAGATTGAGGTACAATTGCGGTGACAATAAACGTTACAATGTCGCATCCTTTCAAAACAACTATAAGAAGTGTCACAGAAAACAAAAGAAAATAAATCGGCTCTTCGGTCGGCGTATTTTGTCTCCTTTCCCGCCGTTCTTTCATTCGTTTCCGCCAATCGTGTCGCTGGCGCCGTATTTTATCAAGTCTCTCCTGAGCCCGATTAAACATCTGTATAAACGGTGTGTCAAGGGTTCTATTCTCTGTTATCGTCATATTCCAACTTGGAGTGTGGAACGTAATGTTAAACTTGTTGGCCCATCTGGAGAACACGGCCTTCTCCGTCAGGAATTTATGTCCCGTATCTAAACGACGTTCACTACGTATGTAGTAATCGCATTCTCTTTTACCATGCTCGTTGTAATAATGATACGGAATATGGTCAGACGAATTACTAAAATACAAACGGAAGACTGTTATTGTTACATAATTGAAAATGGTAAAGAGGAATATGCAAGTGTGAAAAGTCGCTCAATCAGATTCGAACCCGAGAACTTCTGCTGTCTATACAGATGCTCAGCCAACTATGTCACCAAGGCTTTCGTTGGAAGTTCGAATCCGATTGAGGGATTTTTTTAGGGTCCCAAATGATCAGCTTCTGCTCGATGGATCACCCTCATTAAATATGGTTCAAATAAAATTTGGTTCAAAGTGATATACCCTCTTCTTGAACGACAAGATGGGATCTCCTTAGATAAACGTGTTATATAAATGTTATAGGCCTGTGTAAACAGACAAACAAACCGTTTTGCTTGTGTAATGTTATAAAAAGTTAATCTCGGAGAAGCATGGCACCGGTCGCCCGGCCTCACAATGAGTTCGTCAGACGAATAATACCAATTTGCAGATCCAAAGAAAATTATTGTGATTACCATTCTTTAATACTTGTGATCTAAATCAAATTATTGGGCCATCTTAAGCTACAAAGTCTCTTCCCATTAACCCCATCAGGAATTGGGACCATAGCGGAAGGTACAGGCGGCACTGGTTCAGAATGATCCCTGTAGGAGGGCCCCCCTTTCGGCAAATTCTTGGAGCTGGATATTTCCTGCGACACCTTCATCGACATACATAATTCGCAACTTTTTACAAAGCAGTTACGTGACACCACGTTCAGCACATGTTATAATTATTCTTACCTGCA
>NW_022707798.1:147501-170088 GCF_011630105.1 Anneissia japonica | reverse complement strand
TATATATATAACTTCAAAAGGTCAAAAGGAATATTACAAGACACATACCGTAATGAAAACATTTCGTGACATACTCTCTTACCAATGACGGTGTATGTTCAGAACGTTAGTGACTAAAGTAATTCATTTTTATTGAAATAAATAGTTTTAACGCAAGACTATATATGCCTATGTCGATGGAATTTGAACAAGTTAAACACATGAGACATAGAGTTGAAATTGATGACCATACCACATTCCAAATAAAAATAAATCTGTACGGTACATTAAGAATATTGGCAGAAACTCTAAATAAATATCTAACAAAAGGACAATTCAACCTTGCATTGATTAAGCAATTTCAGGGGAAATAATCCAATAAAAATAAAATAAAAAATAAAATATTGCGAGACTTTAAAAAAAGAACTGCAGGAATTGTTTTTAATAATTTTGATTACATTAATTATCGTGGTGAAGATTTGATTAAACACTTGATTTGGCAGTTATTCGAGGAAAGACGTGGATATGCCCTTGCATCAATGATGAAGTGTATACGTGGCATAGAACCATTAGGCCTACGCTTATGTAATGACTTTGAGTTGGAAATGACATTTGATCGACATGGATACTTTACTAGATCTTTAAATATTTTAAATGTTTCCCCAACAACTCCAAACTATAGATCCATGGAAACTTATTTCAGAATTGCTGATGTGTGGAATAATACACACCTTCCATTCAAAAATCAACAATATAAACAGTTTAAAATTTAGGTATAATAAATTCCTTTTTACTAACTTATAACTTAAGATTAAAAAGATTTGATTTTAAGTGTGTCACAATCTATTTTTTGGATGTGATTGATATTCGCTTTGGTATTTTTTTCATTCTCTTATGTAATTTCGTGATTTTAATTGATTACACCAAATGCATTTTGGATTATTTGCAAACCAAATTTTGAGATGTTTTTAAGAGTTTTTTGATGTTTGTACTGTTAACTATTCTTATTATATTCGTGTTTATATCTTATGGTAATTGTCTTAAAAGGACCATTTTTAAAAACAGACTATTACATCTTGTCTGAAATTCTATCCTGTATAAATATGTTTTACATAAAAAATACAAATACTGAACAACTTATATAATATTCATGCGGCAATACAATGAATTGGGTAAACGCACACGGAGCCAAAATCTTAACGTCCTTTTCATACGGACGAGGTAAATCGAATGTGGTGCATTATAGGACAAATGCAAATCATGACGAGTGCCATCATCAATCTCCACAAACAAATAACGTACAGCACGTGTAAACACAGTCAAAAATTCGTTTTAAACTCTTTCACCTTTTGATTCCGATTTCAAATTCGAAAATTGTCTCAGCGGCATCCATTGCTTTTTGTGATGGAACATAAAACTTCACATCCGGGAACATTTCCGTTAAATTTCGTAAAATGGCATAATACATATCGGTTGTTTTATTTACAGTTGTGTTGTATAGCCAAGGTATTAGAAGAAATTTAGTCCTCGTTGTGTTTTTGTAAAACATTTCTAAAATATTTTCTGGGTTCTTTTTTAATATAGATAAATTTGGATGACCCATGACCCGTATATCCGTTCGCAGTCCGACGTCTTTTTCGAATCCGACCACGGGAGCATCGTTCATACGGATGACACAGTCGGCAGAATCAATGTCGGCCCCGACACTTTGGTTGAGCAAGCGTCCTGAACTCGTTACGAGAGCGCATCGCCGGCAATGGTGATTGTATTCCTAGAAGATAAAGGCCAGTCAAAAACTAAAATGTGTACCTTATATTTTATTTTTAGATATTTTGTAACGGTCATTAGTATTTTATTTAGAAAAATCCAATCCCGCCTCAGGAAATTGATAGTTTAGCCTAATTACACGTTTTAATAAGCAGACGAAATAATACGAAATATATTAAAGCTTAAAGCCATGAAGCAAGTGATATGCATGGTAATATAAAACTTACATAAAATATCATAGGAGTGATTTTTTATGATATTTTCCTGACGCAAACTCACATTGAGATAGAGTTTGCAGTGTCGGATTCAACATTATTCACTAGGCTAGTTATCTGGATGTCGTGGGTTCGATTTCCAGTTGAATCACTTCTGAATTTGCAAATATTTGGGAACGTCAGATAGGGAAACACATCACTCCTATGATATTTTCCTGATGCAAAATCGAAACATAAAAGTACCAACCTGATTTTCATCAATTTCAAAGTACCATTTAACAGTCTTCTTTATAAGGTCTGTAACGTAAGTTTCATTAAGCGAAATTGAAGTTGAATATGCAGTAGAAGACTTCGATTTATCTTTCAACGATGAAGATTTATTCTCGTTTAACAAATGTATTTCTCTTGAGGTCAACGAAATCCCAGGATGAGATAACATTGAGTTATTTTTGTGATTTTTTTTCCGACGAGATTTACTTACGAGTTGCTCGTACAGATCTTGGAAGGTGAGGTTTATACTTTCTTTTTTGCCCGCTGGAATGTATTTCGTATCATTCAATAAGTCGTTACCGCGTTGCCAGAAGTCTATATGTGCGTCGCTGGTTTCATTCAAAACGTTACTACGAAATATTTTGTTAAAATGTTTCGTTTCGTTTGGAAACCACAGTACATTGCTGGCGTCTCTTGACTCAAAAATGTTTTCCGCCAACATTCGTCCATGTTCGTAAGTGTGAACAACAGAGGTCGCATTCTTCGTGCTCTCGTAAACGAAAATGATATTGAGTACGGTTAATAAAACAATTATCAGAAGGAAAAACGTGAAGGGTCTGACCCGCATCACAAACTGCAAAATAGAAAAAAAAAATTAAAATTACTCACATAACATAATGGTAACAGTGGATGTATTTGGGGGCACTATACTTTAGGATAGAGACATAAAACACCGTCCCAAAGGCCAAAGCACCTTCTTTTTAATTTTAACAGAACATGCGTAGCGCCACATCTTTTTAGGTTTTAGGTATTATCATTTCATCATCATCCTCATCATCATCCATTTGCCTTGCAGATGTCATTTAGAAAATTTTAATATATTCGTAGGGACCGATTATTAATGTGTCTCGTCATAAGGATCTTTGGTCAAATGAAATCCTATGGAATTCTTCAAACCCCCATCGATCACTAGCTAGACAGATCCGTCATTCTGGTTGTCTGAACAAACATAATTATTGATACGGTACATATGGAAACTGGGACTAGGCCTATCACTTTAACAAATTTCGTATTGTGAATTCACCGAAAACTGTTTTCTTCCCATGGGCAATACCTGAACATTGCAAGCAGATGTTTTGAAACATTTTCAGAAAGTGAATTTCAAAAACCATGCAAGTTTCAGATAAGTTCAACAGGAAGTTGGACTGTTTTGACGGAAGTTCCAGATTATTAGGGTAATTATGTCACAAAGATGGCGGAATTAATAACAACGATCGCACCTTACAATGATAAATAAAATATTGTCACATTTCGCGTTGCCGTTGTATTATTATTATTATTATTATTATTATTATTATTGTTATCATTATTATTATTATTATTACTATCAATTCTTTTTAATATAGTGGCATTTAAATGAATGACGAAAAATTACGGCTGACATTCCTTATTATATTATCTTATTATACACATAGTAGAATTAGTATAAAATTGCATATAGACCGGGATAGAATACACAACCAGTCATTATTTACAAAATAAGACACAACAAAACATTACGCTGGCATGATCGGAACGATGTAGAATATGATGGAAAAGTATTAAAAGCAGAGTGGTATGCAAATATAAACAGAAAAATACAACAGGAAATTACGAACATAGACTCGATAAAGTCTAGGCCAATATAGCAAGCACATAAATACCAGTTGGCGGGTTTTGGTACTTTACTCCCGGCTGTCGACATTCCTCGAGTACGGTACTGCTCAGCTTAGCTCCGGGTGGTAGCCTTAGCCCAGCTTCTAGCAATCAATATCAGACTAGCTCACTGTTTGAACGCTGCAGGTCAAGTACACTTGCGAATCCAGCTTCGGATACTGTAAAGGTCATCAGTTCGAACTTTCACCCCTAAAGAAAGATTGATCGCAATGACAGACGAGTTTAAGAGTTTGATCATAAACTATATGGATGTACATACAATAGAGATGATCACGTTCAAGAAAAAAAAAGGACAGAATCTTTCGAAAACTAAAAGTTACTGCAGTTAAGTTCATAATCCAGGATAAGTCGCGGCAAATACACGCGTATACTAACTTGAATAGGCCTACAATAAAATGATCTCTCATATGATGACGTAATGTAATATTTTTCCCTGATATGACCTACATCTCCAGCCGATTTAAAAGGCAAAATACTGGAAAACAACAATGCTCTGGGAAACAATGGCTGGATCTCAGTAGAGATACAAAAATGATAAGCAACAGCTAAAAAGAAACGTAAGTAAACAGCCAGAAATAGAACCAGAGCTTTCGGACAACACTAGTCCTTCCTCAGTGGCGAGTTATAAGAACCAGTAAAATTTTGCCCAGGCTCAGTGTTCTTATCTTTTTGTCGATTTCAGACTCAAAATGTTCTTATTTTGTTCTAATCTTTACATACCTTTCAAATATAGAAAATTATTATTGTACAGCTGTATATTACTATACTGCGGTATGAACGGTATTAAAAAGTGTATTATGACATATCCAAACTACAACGTTCAAAAAGTTCGATAATGTTATAATGACGTTTTTGTATGAAATGATTCTGAAGATAGGCCTTACCGCTGTCTCTTATACACATCTAGATGGGTATAAGAGACAGATATATATGACTGAACGAAAATGTTTCAATAAAGCAGTTATTTTGGTGCATAAGCAAAATAATGTATGCTTATTGTGACACACACAAAGATAAACGGTTTACCCCTAAAAATGATGAGAGTTAGTACTAACTTGATTTACTTCATAAATAAGAATATTTTGACTGACAACACTTTTTTTATATTTAATTGGTTCAAATAAATGTTAATATTAGCCTTACATATATAGACCTATAGGCCTAAATATCACATTAGCAGATACTTGCTGAGCGAAAAAAACAACTTATTCGAATTGAATAAAGTGAATGTTTGATTTATAGAAAACTCTAATATTATTGCACGTGACCTCTAGGTTTGTGTATCAACAGTCACTTTCCATAATACTAAACCTTGTGATTATGTAAAAAACGTAGGCCTACGAAAATAAACATGCTAAACAAAGCTATAGTTAAATGATAAAAATAAAGACACCAACAGGCCTAACTCATACATAAGCCTATTAAAAAAAACAGAAATATATTGGTTAATGTTCTTTGGTAACTCGCATAATCCGTTTAGACTACTTGTTACATTAGGGATGTTTCGCAAGTTTACGAAAATGATAACGAATCAATTTTTTAGTCAAACCATCCGAACTAACATAGCATTATCGTTACGTAGGATAAACCTTCCTTTTACATGAATCACTGATCAGAATCAGCTCGTATATGTATTGTAAAGAATATTTAAGGCAAGAATAACAATAATGAAAATGACGTATTCGTATTCGTTATGGTAAGCTTGCGAAATCTCCCTATTATGTTTTGTAAATTCATAAAGCATGTACTTGGAACTTTGTTTTGTGCCATAATAAATTTTAATGTGTTATTTAATAACCTATCATTCTATCGAATCGAAGATATTGTTTACCGTTCGGTAGCTCTATCAGCATTTCCTATATATGTTAATCGTCTATTTCGTTATGGCAACCTATGTTGTTATCATATGACATTAATCACGATCAGCATTTAGTTTTTTTTAACGCAATACGGTACCAATGCGGAGGCCTGTACACAATGTATGTCATTCGATTTTACTTCAAGGTCTACATGCCATCAATGCCATGGCGACTGTATTCTTTTTAATAATGTTAGTGTCCTTAAAACAATAACTACCTTAATAAATAAATTTAGATATTGACCATATATGGGTCTTCAGGATATTCATACGGTATGCATAATTGTTGATATGTGTATTCATAATCGTCGTCGATAATAACCTACTAGGCCTAATAGTTCAATCAAGGACATTTTGAATTAATGTTGTAAATTATAAATTTATATTTAAATACGGCGTAGTTTTGCATTATTTTAATTTGCAAACTTAGCAACTTTGAATGTCAAACGATGCTAATAACTTTGTACGGAATGCATTATACCGATAGGCTACTAAAGTTAGGTTGAGTGCTACAAAATGTATAGTAATCCGCTTCCTTGCAGCTTGCAGCCATTAAAAAAAAAAGATAATAAAAGTCTCCATAAAAGTTCAAAATAGAGAGATATGTTTGAACAGGAACATTCACAAGAAAATATAGGCCTAATTATTCTCGGTTACAAAACGAAGTAGGCCTATACTTACCCAACTTTAGAGGGTTGTTTGGACTATATATAGGCCTAAACTGCATGCTTTCTGGAGAAAAAAAAATGACTGTACAGTCAAACTCGCTGTGACGCATTAGGGACACTCGAGCCAGCCTCGCTTTTCCTTGTAACTTCTTATTAATTATTAGAAAGGTCATTCTTGTTACAGACGGAACAAGTGACGAGTAGAGATGGAAAAGAATGGTGATGATGGAGCACCGAGACTACGTTTGGTAAAACAGGGATGTATAATAATGCGGCTGGTGAGATCTAGGCTAACATACATTTTACAAGTGTTACGAAGAAGGGGTAATTCAAGGAAGTTCGGTTGCAGCAAAACAGGGTCACAAGTTTAAACACAGTGGCGATACTTGTGAGGTCAAAAAAAATTCCTCCAGTCGGGCCCATCATGGGCCCTCAGTCACCGGACCGGACGCCAATTGAAGACGTCAGACGGACTAAAATAATTTGACGATCCAACCATATATCACTTTTGATACTATCGTGTTGTGGCAATTTTCACCAAAATAAACTAATTTTGGCGTATTTTTGAGGAGTCACCACTGTTTATACAGTGGGTGAGTCTGAGTCGAGTGGCCGAGAGGTAAGGTTAGCGCTGGTTCGAGATCAATGTCGTAGACAGCTATTGGGACAGTCCTACACAATTTATTTAATGGGTTAACAAAGAATGTGTCCACATTTTTAAAAAATAGCTCCAAATTATACAATTTTATGCATAAGCGAGACCATTTTATGAAAAATGGGTCCAGATTTCTCATATTTAGCCTAAAATGTGTAAAAATTTAAGAAAATGGGTCCAGATTTTTCATATTTTTGCGTAAAATGGGTCAACTATTAAGAAACTGGGTCCACATTATTTGAATTTACGCGTAAAGTGTGTCCACCCTGATATTGTCCCGCACTGTTTGAAAATCTTGCCTACGGCATTGTTTGAGATCCTCTTTACATTTATTCAATGGTAGAATAAAGTCTTCTCGGACAAGGCCAGTACACAAAAATGGCTTGTGCGTAGTCAGAGAGGGGTATCCCGATGCTCTGATTCAATTCAGACCCTGTCGTAAAATGACACTGTATGAACAAGAAGCTAGGCCGGACGTACTGGCAGTCAGCATGCTGTTCGCAATCTATTATACGATATTCCGTTATCAGTAGCAACATATATTGTTCAAACCTTAATGATAACATATACGCTATCAATAAAGCAGGGTTTATTCATACCCTTATCCTACCTACAAAAGTGGAAATTATTTAAACTCAGTGATTATTACTTACGCCCTCATTACTTACGCGTTCATGGTTATGGAATACTGTGCTGTAATCATCATCATCATCATTATTTAATTATCATTATTACATTATCATCATCACCACCATCAAATGTTTGCTGCTCTTCGCAGGGGACTCAGCGGTGACGTCAGAAATTTGCCCACGAGGGGTCCGATGTGTCCGTCGGTCGGGTCTGAACCGAAGGGTCGAAGAAGCTTTGGTCGACGACCTGGAATTAAAAAAAAAATCATTTGATAGAATTCATGGGGAAAGGTTTTATGGCTTAGTATGATCCAAAATGTGCTTTTAGACCACGATATTAGTAGCAATCAAAATAACGTGGATAGGGAAACCGTTTTACCGACAATTGAAAACAAACATGAACATGTATCAGATGCCTGGGCGAGTAGCAGACGTGGTTCAAATCAAACGAAAAGATTGCAAAGTGATTCGTTTGAAGCAGCGGAGTCTAGACTTTCTCCAACTAGCGCCAGCACCCGCCAAAGTCATACGGGTCTCGATGTACACACCTGTCTCTTATACACATCTAGATGTGTATAAGAGACAGCCTCCATGCTGGTGCCACCGCTGAGGAGACTGTCACCTTCAAATTCAAAATTTGTACGGTTTCACCACTGAAGAATATGGTCATATGCCCTAATTGTTTTGAAAACCAATGGAACTTGATCAATTTTTTTATCATTGTCATTATTATCGTCATCATCATAATCATAATCATCATCTTTGATATTATTATGCAGTTTAATCCAATTTGTCCTCCAATTCATTATTATTTAAATTTTATCGATTAGGAAACGTAGCCTATTCTTATGAGATTGCTCATGGCATTCCAGACTTCCTTGTTATTTTTAGAGAAGAGTTTTTAAAAATGACCAATGAACCATGAGCAATACAACGGTCTACCGTCCTCTAGTGTTTAGCAAATAGTAGTTAAATGGTTTAATATCCCAGACAGCAACGTAGCGTTCAATACCGATACGAATCGTTTGACAGTATTATTACATACGTTATGTAATGTTTGGCCATGTAGCATGAAACAGAAGGCGAACGCTGATTTGACGGACTACGACATTACTTGTTTTTATGGGGCTATTAATATTTGAGTTCAGTGCACGGAAACAACGTTCTAAAAAGTGTAGTTTTTGTCCGTTACAGTACCCTCAACTTAACCGTCTTCTCAGTACAAATGGGATACAGGGGTACAGAAGAGCAATTACCTATTCTTACTGTCGATTTATGTGTTCAAGATATTCATTTACAGCTTAGGAAGAGTCGGTAGGCCTAAATCGGTTTCGCGCAATTGTCAGATGAATGCAGAGAGAAATTAAACTGCTGATTCGGGTAATGAATGAACTTTCATCTGAAAATTACATGACTAAGCCTCGAAAGATTTGAAAATATACCAAACCAGAGACTACTGTGAGCTGACGATCAGCGTTTTAGTTCGCATTCATTAATTGAAATGTTAATTAGGCAATTGTAGACATTGAGGAAGCGGTGAACTGTATGCATAAACAAAATATTTAGAGAGCATCATTGACATGAAAGATGACGGAGAGAAATGAGGAATTGTGCAATCCAAAACAACGCAGTAAAACGTTAATTTTGAGACGCTCAGTTACTGAGCCAAAAATTACCCACACCAGAATTAATCGGATTGACGACCCGGTGGTTCCGTTATTTAGTAGACGGTTCACGATACCGTACAAGTCGGAGAGAAATACTGACACAGATTCTCAAAGCTCGGGGTTTGATTGCAGTAAATCTAGTTCTGATAGCGCGAAAGGACGATCTTGGATCAGGAGTCGCTTCTCTAAACAGCAATCTGTAGGAGTGAAGCAGGGATGGGATGAGTCAAGTGTTGAGAGCTCCGAAACCAATAGCACTTGTTCATTTAAATTTAAGGATAGACCTAGTAGGCCTACTTCCGAGAAGATTAGCTCTAAACGCTCTAGTCGTGTAAGACCAGTTAACAAATTTGCATCTACTGATTTACCAATAAAGCCTTTAGAAACCGTTTTACCGACAATTGAAAACAAACATGAACATGTATCAGATGCCTGGGCGAGTAGCAGACGTGGTTCAAATCAAACGAAAAGATTGCAAAGTGATTCGTTTGAAGCAGCGGAGTCTAGACTTTCTCCAACTAGCGCCAGCACCCGCCAAAGTCATACGGGTCTCGATGTACACACTGTTTTGGAATATACAACGCAACAAATGGATAATTTATTTGCAGCTAAACATTTTGATGCTACTGAACTAGCGAGGTTAAGAGGACGTAGTATGGACTCTGTGCTACCTAGTAGCAAAGAATACTCACTAGTTATAGGACAAATCAACGGAGAGAATGATATCAATAATAATTATGAAACAATAGACGCAGTTAAGAAAACATCGCGGAAAAGATGGAACAGTCTAAAGACCAAGTTTAAAGTGAAAAATGCATTTGTCCGCGCTCACTCCATCAGAGTTAGTCAGTTTAAACTGTCAGTGGAAAACTTGGAGACAATGGAAGAAAATCAAAATAAAAACACAGAAAGGAAAAAGCCTAAAGTACCGATGTCAAGGGGTTGGTTGTTAGTAAAAGCCAACCTGTCTCAAATTGCCGAAATGGCACCTCCGCCGAGAGGTATTGATTCAAAACCAAAGTTAAACATTAGACATTTTGCGGAATTGGTTAAAGCAAAAGAATTCAGACTGCTGATGAAACGGAGAGCAAGCTTCATTGAGAATGGCAAGTTTCAGTATGAAGAGGCGAAAGCGGATTTGTTTTCAAGATATCCGCTACCGAGTGCCGCAGATGATCAAATTGTTGAAAGTAACGAAACATATAAAAGAACTGCTAAGAGGCAGAACTTTATAAAACCTAGTCAGTAAACTCGAATTTATACAAAATAAAGAATAAAGAGTACGAGCAAAACGCTTAAACTATCAGCAGCAATTTTCGTCAAATCAATGTTGACGTTCGTATCTTGGCAACCGTAGTTAGATGTTCGCTTTTGTTAATGGATTTGGCGGAATATGTTTTATATTGAAGAGTTCTTCAACTGACAACTCATTAACGTTGTAACCCTCGTAGTCTTTTTAATACACTTTAGATGTTATATTCGTCCTTCTCTTAAGCTATCAAATTCGTGTAATTAGATCTATATTCAAATTTTGAAAATGCTGAGCTGTAGCCTTATTCCACAATCTATTGATTATTGAAGCCCATGTTGAAAAATTGTTGAAGACGTTTTTGCGATAAGATTACGGTTATGTGTGACCGACTTTCATTCCATCGCAATCTTAACTTCACATTAAAGTAAGTTTGGATCAGGAACGCTTCTTTATCATTATTTTCTCTGTAAGATGTTATTTAACAATTTTAAACTGTAGTTTACCTTTTAGGCCCAACACCATATTCATATTCTACAATATGGTAAATAGGTCATTTGGAGACCTCATTCGTTCATAATGCAATATAAGTATGTTAGTCTCTATTCAATACCCATTGTTCATCCTACGAGAAGCCTTTACAAAATAAAGCCTGAGCGGATAGTGTGATATATATGTAGGCCCTACCCAGTGGCGTATCTACGCACGCCCCAAAAAAATACTCGACCCCCCAGCCGTATGTTTTAAATTATTGTTTTAATTACCGTATACTTAAAATGCCTATTTAAATGTTGCTCTCGCCTCTGTACCGGTATGTTATAGGTCATTGTTACTCAATGAATATTGTAATCCGAATTACTTCTTACTATTTTAATTAGTATAATGGCGTGTGTGATGACTAAACATGTATCGTAGTGGAAATCGACGACCAACTAGCCGGCCTAATATAAAAATTGAGTTACGTGTGAAATAATGACGTCAGAACATTTCTTACACGTGCAGAACAACGCCTTGAAAAATCTCCTGGGTCCCTAAGAACATTTGTATAATTTCTTATCCAGTTGTGTTATTTGGAGATAAACACGACATAAAATTTATCCTTCAGTGCCTCTTTAAAATTAACGGTAGATCGTTCATGTCTTGTGTCATACGTGCTTTGCTTAACGATGAGGTTATTTTCTGTTAGATTCTACAGAAAAATGTTTGATCAGACCAGGGAGTCGTTCAGATTATGTTTTAATGACGCACAGCTCAATCTGAAGTCGAGCCAAATGCTATTCGATTTTTGTCTGTCAAATTCAACAGTCATCATCGATAAACGATCAAACATCCTCATGAATTTCTAACATTTCAGTGACTTTCAAACGACATTAACAAATACGATTTGTTTAATGAGGTCGGATATAAGCATGGACCTAACAGACGAAGACATACATCTGCTTTAAATATATTCTAAACCATGGAGAAAAGTAAACACCATTTTTGTTTTCTTACTACAGATGTATATACTAAATCCATACAAATGTATTTACTGTTTGTGAAGTTTTTGTGGCAGCACCATGACCTACGTCACATCAAACGTAAATGGCTTAATAATTTGTGATGTATTCGGAGGTATTTCTGTCGTTTTCATTAGATTTTATTCTGTATACTTGTTTTACAAAGGAGGTGCAACATTCAACAATTATCGCCACTAGTTGTACTTCAACTTTACTGTTTCTGTTTGTTTTTAATAAAATAAATGAAATCGTCAAAAAAAAAATATGCATCATTAAATAATATATAATATTGAACACAATTCCACAATCACAAAAAAATTGGTAAACCATTAATTAATACAAATACGAATAGGAATAATCTTATATAACTAAAAAGAAACTGTCAAGATAACTTGTAAGAAGCGCACTATATGAAGCCGGACACTCACTCCGTCGGCCGACAAATCCAACTTCGCTCCCTGCGAGCGCTAGACGACGCGACGCTGTCTGCTGATTGGTGGTGGCAGTCTGAACGGATCGTCATCAAAAACGATGCGTTGCGCACGTGTCGCGGCATTGCCTTCTGCACTGCGTCGGCCGACAACCATTGGGCGCTTTGAATGAATGTGGAATGGCCCTATGCGTTATAGTGCCCTGTTAAATTATCCGTAAAAATGAATGCATTAGGGACAATTGTAAACATTGACAAGGTAAACGCGTGGAGCAGTGTTGTTTTGCGGAATTATGATTTTTTAACGTTTATTTAATCTCCAACAGAGCACTTACTATCGTCGATAGAAACAACACTTGCAGCTGAAACAGCAATTGTATTCCCCATAGCTGCATCGGAAACATATTTAACGCCTTGGTTGTTATCGTGCGTTTCGATAACATCCATAGTTCATCAAACTACAATGTATCTAATTCCAAAATTATATGGTTTTATGTGGTATTAAATAGCATAATTATGTTCAGTGGCGTATATAGAAATGTCGAAATGGTGGTTGGGGGGTTGGGGGAGGAAGGGGATGATTTGGGCGCGAAGGTGAAGGCGGTAGTGGGGGCTCGGTTATCAAATAAGATGAAACTAGCTCGCAAAAATGGTGATATGAGGTGATTTTGATCTAATTGAGCGTCATATTTTGCTTCGAAAAATTTCAATGGGAGTGGAAGACTGGGGGAGACTGGGGCGAGTTTTTAAGGGGACGTGCGCCCCTGCGCCCTCCCCCAGACACGCCACTGCTTATGGTAATACAGACTGTGTCTCGAAAACTTCATTTTCCAATGTTTCTATTATAAGTAGGCTATTATTATCTAGAGAGGTTTATACAGACTAACGATTTGATTTTGAGATTTATCTGATTAATTTGCATAAACTCAAGTGTCCGTTAGTAGTCAGCGCAGTGACGTTGAATTTTCAGTTATGAATGTTTATCCAGGCAGGATATTTCATCTTAAAATCCTTTCTAATACCTACCCATACAATGTATAAATATCTTACAGTAGTTGTTTATTTTCTTTTTGTCGAATCAATCAATCAATCAATTTTATTATTTATTTCTTTATTACAAATTCGATAACTGTCCATGAGGAAACCATGGGCCGAGGGCCCAACACAAACAAGGGCGGGAACCGCTTGAGATAAAATAATATACAATATAAATAGGCCTATATAAAATGTATAAAAATAATCAATCAATCGACAAGGATTTGCATAGCGCCAATATCCAAATAAATATCGTCTCAAAGCGCTTAAAAAAAATGAAAAAGAATTTAAGAAAACTAACTCATGAAATAACTTGAAGCAATCAGTAACAATTAACCAGAGAATCAAATTAAGAACGCTAATCGCTCATAAAATAATTTGAAACCCAGTAATGATTATGTTGACATAAGAAAATCCAAGGACCAATGTCTTAAATATCGTACGGGGAATTAGGCCATGGGTGTAGGCTGGGGAGGGATGGGAGGGGTATAATGCCCATGACAGTAAATTAGTGGGTTGAAATACTAAAAATAACCATTAATGTTTCATTGGAATAGGGATTTAGTTCCACATCTTCTTTCGATTGCACGACGATGGTAGGACCATGGAACGTAGAACGTAATGACGTTACTAAAAGTCACCTGCGCATGAGAGAACGTTAGGGTCGCCTCGTCGAGCAGTTTCTAGAACGCAATTTGGCCAAATCTACGTATGCAGAGAACGTAGGACGACAGGTAGGACGGTCACGCATGAGTGATTACGTTCTAGAGTCGCGTCGTCGCACAAATCGAAAGCTCCTTATATGATTTTAATGGCACCAAAATTGCATTCGTGTTTTAATTTACAGTGTAATAAATTTATAATGTAAAGCCTAATTTTCTTCAGTACATTCTGAATTCCCCGACGCAATCGGAAATTCAGAATGTACTGATTTTTTACAATTTTTTTAGGCCTAGTTTCAATAGATGTCGAAACAAAACTGTGGCGTTGCGGGGACATGCGCCCCAGTCCTTCCCCCACCCCCACTAAATCTCAGCTTGAAAGTACAACATTTATACATGGTATTTTGAAGGATTATTCTATGCTAATATTAGAAATTCTAATTGGGATTTACAAAACCCCGCGTACAACCTTGAAAATAATGAACCTATCACCATGTAATTTAATGCATCCGAATCTTTGTGTATGAAACCCGAATCAGTGTATACGAATAGTTAAATATCAAAATAAATTTATCCGAAATTATATACAAGATATTTTTCGTACACCATTAAGGTAAGACACTACATACTCCTAGTATCGAAATGCACGCCATCGTGTTGGGATTCAATATTTGGACACAAATTATGTCATCATTAAGGTAAGATGCCGAATTATTATTAACGACAAATCACCAGTGCTATGTAATCAATTACATAGAAGAAAAAAGCTTGCCTCTATGATATTAATGCTATTGCTCTATTAATATTAAGAAAATGATAATGATGATGATTATGATACTGATTATTGTTTGATAAAATAATAATGATAATAATATTAGTAATATTGATGATGATGACGATGAGAGTGGCGATGATGATGACGATGATAAAAATGAATATTTGTCTTCAATGGTATATCAGTTGCTCTAAAACATTTAAATATACAGAGCCTCTGGCAACCGGTCAACATTTAGAGAACGTTCGGCAATATCGTCTTATCTTCACAACCTTATTAAATACACGCATCTAATTGAAAATGCCTCTATTCTTTTGAAATCATTCACCGATTAAAAAACTCGTTAGTATTGCTTAACCGTCGGCCGTGCTGAGTTTACATAACAAGCAATGAAGCAATGATGCAAAATCTTGAACTATATAAACCAAATTATTTTGGATTAATTTGTATCCGACAGTAAATTGCCATTTACATGATGGATATCAACTATCCATTCTCTATAAAAAATTAGTAGTGATGCTTAGGAACTTGGCCTATAAGGTTTTATTCGTAAGAAAAAAAAAACCGTAGTCCGACGCGGGACACGGGTAGTGACGTTGCAGAGAAAATGGTTATTTGTAACATTTTATTCATCTTCATCAGATATATAACACTACGCGACCAGGTGCCAAACTCCGTGTTATTTACAATTTTATAAATGCTATTAAAATCCATAAAAATTCATTCGAATATTCAATAAAGATTTAGGCTTAAAAGACACATAAAATATAATAGGACAAATCAAGAACAAATGGTTAATTTTACCAAGGCAAGAATTGGCAGGTCAGTGATCGCTATAATTTTGTGTAGATTTACACCTTTTCACAAAATCAATTACATTAAAATGTTGTTTTTTTTTTATTGTTTGGTATAAATTTTGAGGGGAAAACATGGATAATCAGGTTCAGAGAATTTTAGATGGTGAATTTAATTCTGTACAAATTCTAATAAGGCTTAAATGCCATAATTTCAAACTCACAGGCAATTTAGTTTAACCGCCCTATATCACGAAAATGTGATAGGCTGTTGGCAAAGCCATAGACATTTATGGTGTTATGATACATATACGGCCGGCTTTGGCTCTAGGTTTTATTTTCTAAGCAATGTCCCTTCGTCTCTCATAATATTCATGATGATTTTTTTTTTTTTTTGGTGGAGAACAAAACGATAAAATCCTTCTGTGTAATACTGTAATTATTACGCTGGTTTATTATACACCAGATGTAATTTCAGCCTTGCAATGGAATATATTCTTGATTGATTTTCAGTCGGAGCGTTCATTAGTGGAGTATTAACTGAATTCATGACTATTTACCGTCTATGTTGACATTTCGCAAACAAAACTCTATAGATTTATTAATCTACTCAGCCACTGTGGATTGCGTTTATCTACAGAAATAGACTTGCAAGCGTTTAATAATTTGGAAGTTGCAATAATGATTAAAGAACAACAAAAACAACAACAACAACAATAATAATAATAATAATAACAATAATAACAATATTTAACTTAATAATTATTACAAACTAATTATTATTATTAGACCTCAAAACATTAACGAATTACCATATTAAGGAATAGTGGGCCTTCATTGACAGTGATGATTGCAGTTCATGATAATTACTTTAGCTCATACACCTAATAATAGGCCTATATATTATAAATGTAGTTAAGTATAAACTAAATAATAATGAAATAAATGAAAATAAGTAAAGCACCAACAATTTATTTTCACAATGAAACACAATTAATTGAACGGAAAATTAACGACTGACCGACTGTGTCTGTACGGCTATCATACGAATGATATATTGACAAAAAACACCTGTAAATTCTTGCTACAAATTATACCCAACGGTATTGTAAAAGTGCCATTATGTTGAGAACAATCAATCATTACATCCCCAATGTACTTAAAAGTAGTTCTTATTTAGATATAAAATAAAAATTTTTACACAAACTTAAACATTATACAGGTCTCCCTCCAATTAAAGACCACTTTTGGGACCGGGCTTTCCATGGTCTTTAGCAGCTTTGGTCTCTAGAATAATAAAGATAAAAGACATTTGTTAAATTTGGGGACCACAGAAAAGTGGTATTTATTTGGAGGTGGTATTTAATTGTTGAGACCTGTATTGACGCGGATGCACACTGTAGATATTTCAAACGCACAATTTTATCGTCTGCTCATATTTTAAATCATCCCACCGAATGGGCGCAATTGCCGCTTTACGTGAGTCTGAGTATATTTATATTCGAGCAAACTAAAACATAAGATGTACATTCATGGTAATTAACTTTTCGAGTAATACGTTTGCCAAAGTCGAGTCGATCTGTTTATAGTAAGCATAAAAATGATTGCCATGGAGATCGTATTTCTCGCGCAGACGCAGATGCACATGTCGGTAAGTGCTGTACTACATTGATGCAGATGCTGTTACCAAACCTCAAGGATCAATCATGAATAGATTATATAATAGATACGGAGTATGCGACATACGTACACGACTAGGGATCAATTTAATTCAGTTTGTTAGGAATTTGCAAAGATCTGTATAATCACAGATTAAAGCAGCATTCACATCGGATCCGAACCGAAATTTCGGACCGCGTTTCCGATGCGCTGACGCCAGCGTCACACAGTGGCTATGTTCAAACACAGCAGCTAACGGTTAACAGGATCCGGAATACAGACATACACGCTCACGCGTGCGTTCATACATCCCGATCCGCAAAACCAGGAAGATGAAAATGGGATCACTGGCCAATAGAAAACTGGAAATTGGAAATGCGTAGGTGTGACGGTTAGCGCTAACCGATCGGGCGTTCTCACACGGGTGCTAACGGTTCGCTAACGGTTAGCTTCCGATCCGGATACTAGGACTCTCGTGTGAACCTGACCACTGGTTAGATTTCCTGATTGGTTCGGTAGGCCGGTGTAAATGCAACATTAAGCGAGTGTGTGCAACTTCTTCGTATTTTATAGTTGGCTTATATTATTCTTCCATATATTGATATTTGTTAAGTTCTGTATTTCGTGATAATTCGTCTTTTGGGGTAGGCCTAGGTAGGGAGAAGGCCTGACGTGTAGCACATGTAAGCGAATAAAGGATCGTATGAACAGATGTTCAAAGAACTCCTCGGATGATCCGGCATTTTTAAAATTCATGTATAAACATCATATTAATGTTATTTAGCCATTTTAATGAAACGTTAAAATTTATATTTAAATAGTAGGCAAACCATTTAAAATTAGTAGCCGATTTTCTTTCTCTAATAGCCTACTTGTAAACCAATTTTCTTTATATATTCTAGGTCGATTTTACCTAGAAATTAATTTAGTTAAGCCGGGCAATCAATGCGACGATCTTACGACCGTCAGTGCGACGATCTTACGACCGTCGCACGGCGAATCCAACTCCGCTCTCTGTGAGAGATAGACGACTCGACGCCGGCATTGTCGGTGGCAGTCTGAACTGATCGTCATTAAAAACGATCCGTTGTGCGCGCATCGTCGCGTTGCGTTCTTTATAGAATCGCGTCGGCCAACGACCGTCGTGCGCAGTCAGTACCCAGCTTTAGATCAAGTATACACGATGTATTGTAGGCTATGTAGCTGTTATAACACAAATAAAGCTAATTTAAAGCCGTGTCCAGACTACCCAATTTTATTTTATAAACAAATGTGACATGCCTAAATATGGTCATGATGACATCATATCATGACCATATATAGGCACATCATGACTATATATGGGCATACAACAGGTTTTTTTTTTTATTGAAGAAAATTTGATAGTTTGGATAGAGCTTTATTGAAATATACATTGTAGGCCTAAGCAATCCAAATATTGGAAATTGCTTTTCACATTGAGTCCTTATACATAAAAGAGAAGTAAACATTTTATAATTTTACATGGAAGCGGTTCACCCAACGGCTGTGGTTAGCACTTAGAGCTCACTCGTGTCCTATCATCATTATTAATATTACTATATTATAGTATTATTATTATTATTATTATTATTATTAATATTATTATTACTATTATTACTACTGTTTAGGCAATATTTTTTACACAATTCACCTGCAGTTTGTGCTTCGACTCGTGTATGCATTGATTATTGGTTTCTTATCCAAACAAAGACAACGTTTATGAAGAGACATTTGATAGTGAAAACATACACAATCGAATCGTCGCTGACTCCAACTGATTAAACAGGCAGTGTGTCTACGAGCATCATCAACGTCGTTAGGAAGTTCACATACACAAATAATGGAAGAGAGCGCTTTCTTATTCTTATTCTTATTCTTTTATTGCCAAACAAACAACAGGCCAAATTACAATTATACAGAAAACGAAACAGACTAACTGAGCTGACTGGCAGGGACACAAAAGTGAACTTAATCACTATAACAAAAAGTCTGTGTCCCTCATCAACCCAGTTTTACAAAATAAGTCAATTAAGATACATACAATTAAAATGCTTAATTAAAATAGAAATACGTTACAAACCTATTTAATAAATAAAAATAAAATGAAAAGAAAAAGTATATATAATAAACAAATGGTAAAATAATAATAAATAAAAAATAAATATATTAAAATAAATATAAAAATTTAAAAAAAAGTTATAAAATTAAATAGTAAATGAAATAAAATTAATTACTTAGGTTAATGCACACACACGCCCATGCAGAAAATAAGGCCGGAAATAAGGATAACATACATTAGAATTAAGAAGAGAATAAGTGAGTTTTTAGATTGTTTAAGAAGGCACAAAAGGAGTCTGAAGTTAAGGAATCTTCAGGAATTCCTGAAGTTAAGGAATCCACTCCAAAGGAGTGTTTGGGAAAGAAACCCAGAGTCTTGGAAATTCATGAATAGCAGAGAGATGTAGACAGTTGGTCCTAGCTTTAAGGTGTTTGAAATGTAGAGTATCAAGATACCGAGTGTTGACAATAATATGTTCATGAACAGAGGAACAATCAATTTTACCAAAAAGAGATTTACTAATGAAAGAAGAAAGAAGGTATTTTCTTCTTGCTGAGAGATGTGGCCAGTTGAGGGTTTCAAGTCTTGCGTCATATTCCATTTCCCCACGACTTTGTTTTAAAGCAAGTCTTGTGGCTCTCCTTTGTACTGCTTCGATCCTAGCTATAAGTTTCTTAGTGTGAGTAAGCCATGCTGGAGTACCATATTCAATGATGGGAAGAACAAGTGATCGGTAAAGAGAAAATATAGCTTGAGATGACGTACCACCAGCAATACTTGAAATGAACCCAAGCATTCTATTTGCACGATTAACAATGCTTTGAACGTGGTCATCCCAAGTTAGAGTGTTGTTTATAGTAATGCCAAGATAAGAATGGACAGTGACAATTTGGATTGGTACATCATTCATGTAATAGGTTGGTCGGTAAGGGTTTTTAGATCGAGTGATATGCAAGATTTTAGATTTTGAAGAGTTCAATTCCATAGAGTTGGATAAACACCAGCTTGAAACAATATCAAGTTCACTTTGAAGTTTAATCTCATCATCTGTAGTGTATATAGCTTTATGAAGTATAGTGTCATCTGCAAATAGTGCACAAGATTCAAGAGTATTGGCTAGGTCATTTATAAATAGATTGAATAACAGGGGGCCTAAAACGCTCCCTTGTGGAACACCAGATGAAACAAAATGGGGTTGACTAATATTTCTTTGAAAAACAACTTTTTGGGTACGATTTTGTAGAAATGAACTAATCCATTTCCACACAATACCAGTGATATTGAATTGTTTTGCCAGTTTATCAAGACGAATATGGTGCGGAAGCTTGTCAAAAGCCTTAGAGTAATCTAAGAAAACTACATCAATTCGTGGGGGTCGAGGGTTGTCCAAGGCAGAAGCCCATTGGTGAAACAGATTAGTAAACTGTGTAACACAGGAACGAGATGGATAGAAGCCATGTTTGAACTTAGAAAGTGGACAGCTGGTAGAGATATGCCTAAATATTGCAGAATGAATAAACTTTTCAAGGATTTTACAGCCAATTGGTGTGAGAGAGAGACTGGACGATAATTTTTGATACATGACTTGTCACCAGACTTGAAAAAAAAATGGAGTAACATGTGAAACTTTCCATGCTGAAGGGATCTTTCCTGTAGATAAAGATAATCGAAATACGTTATACAGGGGAGCAGCTAATACAACTGTCTGATTTGAGGATGAATGGGTGAACAGAGTCGGGACCGGGCCATTTGTTAATATCAAGATGGTTTAAAGAAGACTGAATATCATCTATATCAAAATTAACTGAAGGAATTGCAGGTATCGGGAAAGGACATGGAGGAGGATCAGAAGTAGGAGGAAAAGAGGGATTAAATATTGAAGCAAAGTAGTCATTGAGAAAGCATTAGATATCACAGAAGGAGATGTAGTTTTGATTTCATTTATAATAAATTAATTAGGGGCAGGAGATCTCTTACTCTCTCTTACAAAACGCCAAAATTCTTTCCTAGTCTTATCACCTTTAAAAAGACAATTAATATAATTATACTTTGGCTTTTTTAAACAATTTATGTTTTTTAGCTATTTCCCTTTTTATTTAGTTACCCATGGATGACGCTTTTTAGACCTTTTTGAACGATGTGGAACACAGTCCCTTACAACAGCAACCTTTCAACAGTATGCTGCCGAAAATTACACCGAGAGCGACAAATAAAATGTATATTGGTTTTAATCATCAAATATCGCTGATTATGCATGTAATGGTTTTAAATACACATCTCCAATGCTGATCAATATAAGAAGAATACTACAGTATCAAACTGCAATACATATAGGCATAGGTCTATATAACAATATAGGCCTTCCAAATTTAAGGCGAACTTCATAGCTGAAGACGACGGCCCGAGCTTCTGCCGCAGATAAAGTCTCACTGGAAGCGAGGATACAATAAATAAATAAATAAATAAAATTTAAAATATAAATAAAGTAAGAAGTTTCTGTAACCCAAGGCGGGGCCCTTCCTGGTGCCGGAGGGAACCACGAGCTTGTCTTGGGCAGGGACGCTGTTTTCCCTGGGTTATGTCAATAGTCTAAGACTAGAGAGTTACCGGATTACACTGTAGACGCCTATAGCTTAATATAACAACAATATAATACAAAACAAACAGATTACGGTAAAAATAACAGTGCTTGAATATACTCAAAACGGTTTTGTGGTTACATTTTGGTAATTTCGGTTAGCTGGACTACTAGAATTTGATCATTATTTCATATTCAGCGCATGAGACCATTTATTGCGTGCTATAAACCATTTTACGATATACATCACAAAGAACCAAATTGCCAGGTATATAAACAAAAATATACTACAGTAATGAGAGGACTGAAGTGCTGACAACCTGTTTAAACATTTCATAATGAGAAAGACATACAACATCAGGAAAAGTACCCACGCTGCGACATTGAGGGCGCTTTATTAGTTTTAAGAAATGCATTAAAGCCCCATTCCCGGCAAAATTTCACTAAAAACTGACTTTTTAA
>NW_022707798.1:146440-147441 GCF_011630105.1 Anneissia japonica | reverse complement strand
TAATGAGATTAGTTTTTGTACTTCGTATCTCGCACAATGCGGTCGTTCGATTAAAGCTGAGATATGTTAGTTTAAGTGTCAAAATCTCAGTCAGAATCAGTTTTTTAACAAATTTGAATTAATTCCTATGAAATATTATATTTCACAAGTGTCAATACTAGCAACGGAAAATATCATGTCGGCCGTTTTTATGTGTGATAACAGAACCTAAATCGAGGTAAGTTTAGGCCTAGCCTAGCAGCGCTGGATAGGCTAATGTTTTCGGCGCCTACGATATTTCTTCTCACGACCTATCGCAAAATCAAAATGAAAAATTCATCCGCATTTATTTTTTGAAAATCAAATTTCTTATTTTACATTTTTTTCATTCTTAGGAATATTTAAATTCAGTTAAACTAGCAATTCCGTATTATATTTATAAATCTTAACATTATACAAAAATTAGATTTTTCTTAAAAACTGAAATTTTGCCGGGAATGGGGCTTTAACAAACGAATTATTTTACGGACGCTCGCTGCATTCACACCGAAGCCGAATTCGGTTCGTATGGCTTACAAAACGAAAAAAGAATATCGAATCAGTGGTAAAGAATAGAGGCGCGTACTAAGACGCGCATCGAAAACGTTCTGCGAACCGAATTCGGATTTTGTGTGAATCTACCTTAAATCGAAAATTTTACGTGTTGTCAAAGATACAGTACTAGAAACACAAGATAGAGCACTCGCATAGTAGAAAATGAGGCGGAAATCGTGCCCGACGTAGGCAGCGCCCTTTTTTTTTTAACCATGCAAGTTTTCTATACGTCGTGCCCGACGTACAGGGCGCCCTTCTGTTGCTAAGTACGTAAAATACAAAGATCTTATAAACACAAGATAGCGTTCTCCGCGATTTACGCGTGCAAATTCTGTAATAAGGCATGAATGGCGCCCTCTTGCTAAATTGGAAACTTTTGACCTTTGACCGCTATGACCATACCGTACTGTGAACAGCAGAACAGGAAC
>NW_022707798.1:130172-146390 GCF_011630105.1 Anneissia japonica | reverse complement strand
TTTGGTATAATAGCGCATGAATGACGCCCTCTTGCTAAATTGGAAACTTTTGAACCTTGACCGACGCTTCTATTTGTTACGCGTAAATCGCGGAGAACGCTATCTTGTGTTTATAAGATCTTTGGTAAAATATATCGAGACGCACACGGCGCCCTTCATTTTCCACTAATGGAGGAAAACTTTATCACTAGAGTGCGTCCGGCCGCTATATTGTTGTTTTCTATACCGATCCATAGGCTTAATTGTGTGTTTTATTTGGATAATAGCAACGATTTCTACCTCCGACAAGGAATTATGTATTTACCGTTGTCACTGTCTGGGTACGATTGTACTAATTGTACAATTGTGTACAATTTTTTAATTGAGAATTGACAATAAAATACGCGACGACTTGGTAACGAAAGTTTGGTTGAAGTATTTATAGGTCCAGCCGTAAGTGGCGGCCCATTGTTTGTATTCCCACCATGCATTTCGGTGGAACACTTTTTTTGTGTGGAGAACTCTATGTTGTGTTTCTAGTATCTTCGGTGTTGTGTTAGGAGGTTTACGGCCAGTGGCATAACGCCCGTGAGCTCTCAGGGTGCGAATTACCCTGGCCACTAGCCCAAAAAGCGCCCCGAGCTCCTCTTCCTACTACCCAGCACTTTAATATCAGCAAGTATGCTCTCGGGCAAATCTAGAGTCCCCAGTTTCAAGGGGCTACAGTGTCTCTTCTTCTAATACCTCGGCATCCTAAGAAGATTCACATCCTCTATTAAGAAAATTAACTTGTTTCGAAAAATATAGTGTTATGGGCACTCTTAATAGTATCTGTAGCACTGGCGGTGGCACAGGGTAGGTCGGAAGGGCCCACCCAACATTTCTAGTGGGTAATTTTGAAAAAAAAGTTGTTGGCTGTTAAATTGTTGTCGGAAGGAATTATGGAAGATTACCAATGAGGTGCACATACTCGCTTAAGCTGAAACTTTACTTAATACGGCGACAAACGAAATCAAAAACAAAAGTGCATTAAAAGTATGGCATGTGCATCAATTTACTTTTGTAATGCGGGCGTTATCAACAGTTTCATATCAAACAATAAACTATCAAAACATTTGTACTTCAGGTATGATAAATTGAAAGTTTTAGTTTTGTTCTTTTCAATGTGTTCGGCTTTCAGTTTTTGCTCGTCAAATAAACGTGTCAATGTTTTCGCATAACCTATACGGTACATTTCTGGCAGCAAATGTAATAATTGTTGTAGTAAAATCTCTGTAAATCATTGATTTTTCCGATCGGTAACTTACTGAAAGATTTGATAACTTATGTGGTTCTGTTAATAATGAGTAATTCGAAGTTATATTTAATTTTTAGGGGTTTTAATTTGATTTTGTGGGTGATGGTATCTTTTGATTGGTTGACAAAATAATTTGAAAAAATAAAATGTGTATTTCGTCTGTTTTCCGCTGCAAATCGCACTTATTAAACCACAGAAGTTATTTGTGACTAATCATTCAAACTGAAAAAATAATACCATGTTCATTCATTTTACTTTTAAATCCAGGCGATATTTGGCCTTTTGGTTGTTCAATGGGTCGCGTCTGACTGCTTGACATTTAATTTGTGTTGTTGGCTATGAAATCCATTGTTGTGGAAGAGGTCCTAGAATGTAAAAAAAAAAAACGTTAATTATTAGAGGGCTGTTGGTTCCTGGACCCCAACCGGGAGTCCTCGGTAACCCCTTCCCCCTCATCTGTCCCAGTCTTGGTTTCACGCAAAGTGCTTAGCGGGCCAACTCAAACGTCCAAACCATGCCGCCGCATATAACCTACAGTGGCACCTTCTACATAGTAGCTTCTAACACACATTACAGGCTCATACATCCATTTCATGCTGTCTAAATAAAGGAAGACACCCACAATTTTACCAGGTGCTGCCCAGTCGTTGTGTACCTTGTATTTTTATGTTAGTTTTTGTAAATTGGAAATGGTGAAATAATTGATAGATGATATGAAAGCTAAGCAAATTAATCAATTTAATTGTTGCAGTTGTTTTAGGGCAACTGAGTGTAATTGCTACTCGAACCTTTTAATAAAGTCCTCAACAACATCAACTGGACAATAAAGAACGATGTTCTTTTGATTAAGATTGGCCTTATCATATATTCTTATCCTGTTTCAGACCAACATAATTCGTGGTTATAATAAGTGACATTTTATCAAAACAATAAATCAATTTGATTTATTAACCGTCTTTATTGGTTTTTTAAGCCTATTAGACGCGGCCCGAAAAAAAAGTTATTCAAATGTAGTAATTTTTTGTCCGTCTCTGATTTTGTATAATGTTAATAATAGTCTATTTTTTAATGCTGGAATGGATATTATATTAAATATAACGATTGTCAATATTATTAGTTTCCAACTGTTCTCTTCAGTCACTGTATCTATGAGAGACCAAAATTTCAATACATTAATTTACATGTCGCCATGATAGTCATTATATTGTGTTGTGTCTAGTTGTAAAAACATCTAGCCTTTAAAGAGTATTATAACAAATAACCTATAAATAAGTTATTCCATACGCTTGATTAAAATACAAAAAGAAGTTATTTACTAACTCAAAGGTTGTTCTAAAGCCGGGTACTAACCGTATCCAACTCCGCTTCCTGTCAGCACTTGACGACGCGATGCCGTCTGCTGCTTGATTGCGGCTGTCTGAACGGATCGTTAGTAAAAACGATCCGTGTGCGTCTTGTCGCGTTTCGTCCTTTATAGAATCGTTTCGGCCGACGACCGTCGATCGCAGTGAGTACTCGGCTTAATACATATTAAAATATAATCAGTATACAAGGTACTTCTTAACTATCATATGAGTTAATTACTGTTAAGTTTAAATTAAATATTCAACAAGAGTTAAGGCTAAGTTATTCTTATAGGCCTACTATATTAATGAAGTACAGGAGTAAAATTGTAAGGGTGCTTACCTGTGCAGGGGTTTATTTATGAATTTGTGTAGCAGGAGAAATTTGAAAGTAACAGGAGAGTAAATTGAAATAGGCCGGGGGAATGGGGGGCCGCCTAGGCCCCCATCGTTGTCCAGGGGCAGAGCCCTGGTTGGGGGTCAAGGGGGCGAAGCACCATTGCACTCCAGGGTTTTAGAGATTTTTAAGCCCATTTGATGGCATTTCTCTACATCATTTTTTAAAAAACAGTTTTCAGAATCAATTACTGAGCTGTAAAAAAGTTGATATTTTTTCATATTCTTCATACATAGGCCTAGCCTAAATAGTGTAAACCAGAAACTTTCGCGAATTGATAATTTCGGCCGTTTTCGCGACATTAAACTTTCGCGAATCTCAAAAAGCCTAAATTTATTTCATGAGAGGAATATCATACAATAGCTGAAAATATCGTATCGTGAGTTTAGGCCTAGGTTAGATAGGCCTACAGCCACTGTTTAGGCTACAATATATAGGCATAGGCAGACGTAGGCGCCATAAGCCTGCAGCCTACCTCAGTTGCTAGGACCATGACTTAGCTGGCTGCTCCCAGCCAGGCACAGATAAGAAAGAGACAAGTTTACACACATGTACTCACTCATATGATATTCCATAATTGTATAGTATTCAAGCATCCTACAAAATGAACAATGTTTATCAATGTTTTATTAACAAATTATTTTCCTGTAGGCCTAATATCGATTCAAACACATTGATTGATGATGACTGAACATCGTGGTATGTCATATGGGATGGAAAATTAGTTTCCCATTTGAACTTCTTAGTATACACTGCACAGTGGTTGCACATGTGCAATCACATGTAGTGATGATCAGAACCTCCTTGATTAGTATACTCACTGAGTAGGTTAGAATATGCCTAGAATTTACGAATTTTTCTAGCACAACATCGGAATTTAAGGTCAGAATATTGATTCAATAATTGAAATACATTCTTTTTTAAGTTTATACACATTTAATAAAATCCACCAAAATAAATTGAAAATACAATTTTTATATTGATGAAGTTATTTACTTTTCACAAACATGTTTAAATTTGTGGGGATTCACCATTTAGGCCTATGCCCTACAGTAGATCTGCGTTGAAGGAAACATCTAAGGAGAGCAAAAAATAGTTCTAAAATTTACGCAGATAAAGGAATGGATACCACATTGGGAAAAAATGTTTCATGTGATGTGAATTGAGACGATTTTGGCTTGCTCTGGCTTGATTAAAATACAAAAAGAAGTTATTTACTAACTCAAAGGTTGTTCTAAAGCCGGGTACTAACCGTATCCAACTCCGCTTCCTGTCAGCACTTGACGACGCGATGCCGTCTGCTGCTTGATTGCGGCTGTCTGAACGGATCGTTAGTAAAAACGATCCGTGTGCGTCTTGTCGCGTTTCGTCCTTTATAGAATCGTTTCGGCCGACGACCGTCGATCGCAGTGAGTACTCGGCTTAATACATATTAAAATATAATCAGTATACAAGGTACTTCCTTAACTAGCCTATGATTTTAAGAATTACTGTTAAGTTTAAATTAAATATTCAACAAGAGTTAAGGCTAAGTCACTCTTATATGCCTACTATATTAACGAAGTACAGGAGTAAAATTGTGAATCTGCTTACCTGAGGAACAATTAATTAGTAATGAAGTTTTTCAATGATACAACTACATCTAACAATTCGACCAAGTCCGTTTTCATAAAGGAAATGTCTTCACTTTGAATATCATAATAAAATCAAAACTGAAATCTGGAACACTAATTTGTATCCAATAAATAGGCCTATTTATAATATCGTCGCTCATATCACGAACTAACACAATCAAAGTAGATTGTGTTAGTTCGTGAAATCACAGTAGCGCGTCAAAACGAGCGCGTATTGGTTGTCAAGCAATTTTGTATTCTTTACCACACAAAAAGTCCTTAACGACAGCAGCGCGTATTTTGACGCGCTTTTTTTTATTTCACGAACTAACACAATTGAATTTAATTGTATTAGTTCGTGATGTGAGCGACGAAATAGGCCTATTTATCATATCATAAATCATTGGTGTGTAAGATAAGATAATATTAATATGTTAATTAACAAATTAATCCTTCACATGTATAAAAAATGGTTGTCTTATCAAATTGATATACCAGCAAAGTTTTACAACATAGAAAAACAAAATGATGCTTATGAAACGCCAAAAGACCAACTTTCAACCACACTCGGTTTGCAGGCACAGTAAACCGTGCTCGAAAATCGACTGCCTGAAATTCGAGTGTGTTTAAAAATCGAGTGTGCTTTGAGAAAATCGACTGTGTTTGAAAGTTTTCTTTTTGGCGTTCCATAGATGCCCGGATGCGAAAACTTCTGGTAGCCCTTGGTTTTCGCCATGGAGGTATAACATTTTATACCTCTGTGGTTTTACTCAACTCAGATTATGCTTGCTGAGGGAGGAGAGTATTATGGTAATTACCCAACAAGTTGCAACACGAAGAACCAGTAGCAGGAATAGAAGTAGTTTAACCATTTTATTGTTATAGGCCTATCTATATTCAAACTCCTCTGTTACAGTATATATTTTTCGTTTAAAATACACAGCACATATTTTAATCATTTTTCAATTCAGGAAATGCTTATATTTTTCTCAGAAATTAAGTGATTGACTTAAGATCGTTCGATTGACTATAAACAGGAAGTATTTCCTATAGAAAACGCCTAAACATCTTTAACTTACGACTGGTTTGTATTTCCAAACTTAATAAATTAACGTATTCTTGAGGATGACCTACCATCTTCAATGAATTTCTGGTTTGAGGACCCCTATGGAAACAAGCTCATAGAGCTTATAGGGTTATCCTCTTGCTCTCATTTTTGTGTGTTTTTATGTACTTGTTTTTTTGTTTTGATATAGGCCTATTATGATACAGGTACAAGAATTGGTTTACGAGTTGTTTACATTGCGGTCACAGGATTAAAATTAAAAAAAGGCACATGTACATACTGTACACTAGAAATGTGAAAAGTATAAAATTCATAATATCATTGTCATTATATTTCACTTTTATTCATATAAAAAAAAAATCAATATAAAAACAAAAAAGTGGTCACAAGTCGTGGCTCGAAATCCAAACTGCATGCGAATTTTTTCGTAAAAAATTAAGATAATATATACAACATTCAATTATATTAATAAAAACAAGAATTGAGACAATAAATACAGCAATTGATAATGAATATAATAATTGAGAAGATACAGTAATTGATCATTAATATAAGAATATTTGTATAATTATTGTATGCCTACCGTATAGATTTTTTTTAGCAGTGTTCTTACCATTATTATTGTTGTTATTAATATTATTAATAATATTATTAGGCCCGGTTATTATTTTAATATTATTTTAATTTACTTGTATTCAATTCCCTGGGTCCCTAAAGGTCGGGGCCCTGGGGACTGCCGCACGAGAGCACATAGGCATTACGCCACTGACGAAGATAGAGCTGCAAATTGTTTGCGATAATTTCAACTCCCTGCTGACGATATTATAATGAACTGTTGTAGACTTTCGATAGCTAAAATAGAGGCTTTTCGATCGGAATTCTCAATTACATTTTTATAGCCATGATCTCTTTAGCTTCAGTTGCGCATGCCCAATCATGGCATAAAAAAGTTTAATTATTCTCATTTCTATTTCACACCCTCTTCGCAGACGCCGTCGGCTTGGCATGCTCAATGATTTCATGAAACGTCGTTTGGTAACTCATCATTTCACTTTATTCATATAAATATCAATAAATAAGCGGGCACAAGTCGTGGCTCGAAAGCCAAATTGTATGTGAGCCTTAAAATGTCAGTAAAAATTAAGACAATAGACCTATATACGAAAAATTAATTATAAGTATAATTAAAGGATTGAGACAATATATACAGACTAAATATAACTGCACATTCTCGACAACGTCATTTACTCTTTGCGCATGCTCACTGTCTGTCCAGCACTTCCAAGCGCATGCTCACTGTATTTTACATAGATCTTTCTAAAACGTTCCTTGGTAACTGCGCATGCTCATTGTTCAGTTAGAAATTCTCATTCTTTCGTAGTAAATGCTACCACTTAGCCCTACCAACAGTTTCTTAATGACTGTTTCCCCTTGTTCGTAGCAGCCTAAATGTATGTGCGGCGCAAAAAAAATATATTAATTTTTGAGAGGCTTAACCAGGCACTAAACCGGCTTACATAATTAAGCAAAACCTAAGCCTACAGCACTTTTTTTCTGTTTTGGGGCCTCAGCTGAGGATTTCACGTAGGCCAAGACTGCTTTGCGTTACGGTTTGCTCGGTTCCCACTTGGAAGCCGCAAAACCCTCGCATTGCGTCACTTTGCGTCGATACTTTGCATCTGCGTTGTTGCGTTGCGTCTTCCTAGTGGGAAGCAGGGAACAAATCCTATGAACCGTACGGATAGCTGGGTACGGTCTATGAACACGGCTTGTGGACGTGACGACACCTTTATTGACCTTTCGCTCTAAGATTGACTTCAATTATGGATTAAATTAATTTACGTCTTTTTATCTGTGGAAGTGAAGTGGCAACTCAATGGTTAGTGGGTAGTCTATTTATGGAGATTCCTCCATGTTTGTACTTGAGCAGTACGCGTGACTCAAGCAGAAAACCCCGGTAAGCCATACGTTGTCATTTTATAAATTCAGTTAGGTTAATAGGTCGAATATATTTTTCATAGACACTGTTAACCGTTACAAGTATTCGTTCTACCCAGCCGGAATTAACAGAATATATATGAGATAATACATAATTATTTAACTGGCCTTTGTGGTCAGTACCGTACCGTATTTATTGAAATGGTGGCATGTGCTATACCCTGTGAAAAGCAAGAGGCCAGCTGTAGCCTGCAGTCCGAAACTGCCATTTGTTAGACTAAATCATGAATGGTCGGCTACATTAATCAATAACTAATAATAAGCCTACATTTATTTTTAATATGTTACTTATTTCTAATACATTAGTTAATCTAATATAAGCAGGTCTACAAATTCACTCCCTAGTTTAAGGTTTTCATTGAAAAAAAATCCGTAAAAAAAGTGGTTTTGTCCCCTGTGTATTGCAGGCAAGTTTTACCTCCTCTTGTCATTTTTATCATAACTTTAAATGTGTTTTAAATAGAATTTATAATAGCACTATGAATTTTATTATTAAATGCGTAGAAAACAAAATTGATGTTGTAATTTTATGACGCCAAAGAACCATTCTAGATTGAAATTAATGTATAAATGCTTGTTTTTTTACTTATTTACGGGTTTTATCCTAACGGGACAGCAGGATGTTTTCAGGGATACTGTTCGTGAATAAACAATCCGGATATTACCAATAAATGTTACGGATATTGACATAACCTAGCATTTACGTACGCGGAATCCAACGAAAGCATTCGGTGGATTTGAAATACCGACTACGTAGTCCAGGCTCAATTTAGTGGACCTAGACTTTGCTATTCAGGCCTAATTGGCCTAATAATAACGATGAGAGAAAGACCAGGCCCGTATTTAGGGGGTTCGGGGATTCGTCCGAATCCCCCGAACCCCCTAAAAAATTTAAATTTTCGGAAAAAAGGATTCCATGTAGCGGAGGACAGAATAAAAATAAATATAAATTTTTATTTTTATTTCTTTTTTTCAATTTTCATGGCGGCTCGTACGCTAACACACTTATAAAAAAAATTTATTTTTATTTTGAAATCCACAATTTCCGAATCGGAGGGTTCGCTAAACAAGGTATAAAAAAGTCTCGCCTTATTTAAAGCACTAAAAATGTATATTTATTTATACTGTAAAAGGGTCTGAGGTCTATCACACTGAATAAAGTCCCCATTTAGGGGAGAGAAGAAGTATGAGGGTTTTGATAAGGAGTTCCGCATAGTCCCAAGCCGAACCCCCCCCCCCCCATTGAAATCCCTAAATACGGGCCTGAAGACACTTAGTGCATCTAGGAGTCTTGAAATGGAGGGGGGAGGGGTTACTGGGGAGGGGCGAAGGTGGATGAGGGCCTTGATGAATAAGTGAGGGGACGCTAGGTCACAAAATAAGTTGATTTATGAATATTTGAGTGTGATTGGCTTCGGACATTTTCATTGGGGTGGTGAAACCTTTTTTGGGCGGGGGTATTTTTTTGGGCGGGGGAACTTCCTAGATGACGAACCTGATGATTATTATGTTGATGTTGATGTTGTTGATGATGATGAGCACAATGATGATAACACGCGGTTGCTGCTGGTGAGGATAATGATGGTGATGCTCATGAGGAAAATGATGATGATAATAATAATAGGCCTAAAAATAATAATAATAATAATAATAATAATAATAATAATAATAATAATAATAATAATAATAATAATAATAAGAGTAATCATATATGTTTTCGTTTTAAATTGACAAAAAATATAAGGTAACTATAAATAATCATGTATTACCTTGAGCAGAGTAACTGCACCTTCGCAATTCGTTCGCATTCTATATTTAGATACGAAATGATCATTCCACACGCGTATAATAATTATGCATGAACAATCGCATGTTTCATAAATTCTGATGATTACCATCGATTTCTACCCTGCTGTGCACATCTGCTTTGAAAGGTCTTCCTCTCAACCATGCATAAAGAAATTAAACTACAAGACCTACCAATTTGAATCCAATAACCGGTAGACCAAAACGATCGTTGAACGTTTTCTGTTCGTCGAGTTTTTTAGATTTAGCATACAAACCCAGTTCTCTCGCCTCGTTATAGTCAAAAGATTCCACTTTCTGTCATATCTACTTTGGTATGATTAATTTGAACCGAATATATGAAAATCTCCAGATAAAATGGGTATCTGCATTATTGAATTAACGAGGAAGAATCTAAAAGTGTAAAGAAAGTTGCTCCAACCGGACCAATCAGGGGTGGCGCCAGCAAAGGGGAGAGCTCCCCCCCCCCCCGTCGGAGGAAAATCACAGTTCGTCGGGGAGAAAATCAAATTGTATGTATTTTCTACATTTAGGAGAATATGAAATCGATTAAATAAGCCTTTGAAACCCCTAAGTTGTCAAAATTTTCGGAGGCTTCTTTGAGAATTAGTGTATCTTTGAAGTTTTGGAGTTGACACTGCATCATTGTTAACGCTAACGTTCACCCTTGTATCTGCGCATTCTCATGCTACACACCAACTCTTTTTTTTTGTCGCTTCTCAGAATTCTTGCCTTGATATTCTTTGATACTATGTCGCAAGCCTATTATTTTCCAACATTACCCGCATGTACACAAATCATGTTATCAAACTTTGACCAAATAATAGAAGTTTGAATAATGATAACAAAATCCATATTTATGGTGTCGTCCCACTAGTATGTATTCAACGAAGTGATCACGTTCGTCTAGGCCTACACAGCTTTGCATCTCCTGGTAACGACTGACTACAACATTAAATCAAATGTCAATCAATATTAGTATCACCTTTTTAGAGGTCAGTTTTTGAAAATTTGAATGGTAATTAATGTTGTTATCTTTGTTTACCGTTGTTAGTCATGTGGCTAGACAAAGGTCGCTGTGATAGCTACATGGTGGGGTTACGGAGCTAACTTGTCCCTTTGACTGCAAGGACTGCATGGTGTGTGGTGGGTTATGAGCTTAGCCCTACTGACTACCTATAACTGCAAGTGTTGGGGTTTACGAAGATAATACTATTGAATGACTAAGGCTGCATGTAGTCTGAAGTTATTACAGTAATGTTTTAAATGGTTTTATAAATGGTATTTTTGTTTTTTTATGTATCCTTGTATATGTTGATATTGAACAAATGAATGAATGAATGGATATAGTAGAATATTCGCAGGGCAAATACATTTTCTCGTTAGGTGGGAGAGTTTCATCGTTAAGTGTATCATTGCTTGGTTTAAACTAACGGGTGATTCGTCAAAGACAGGAAACAGTGGACGGATCTATGTACATAAGTCGCTGGTGTCTTTGATATTCATAACGACAAGATTGAGATCCATTTTCATCTCTTTCCCTGCCGGTTTCAACATATTTTATCTCAACTATATCCCGATTACATTATATAATACTACCTCCATAAATAAACTAAAATAAGTTCACAACTGTAATTTAGTAGACCTATATAATTATTAATTATGAATACCTTGTATATTTTTCCCACTTTGGTGAAATTTAATTTAGACTTAGTATTCTCACTTATCTCAAATTTTTAATAAAATAATTTTATAATAGAAATAGGCTTGTTTATGTTATCGTTGTATTAATTTTAACGTGTTTTTTTCGATGTTTACATTCAAGTACTAGGTTACACGACCGATAGAAATGAAGAAATGGAGTACGATGTGTATATTTATAATGGTTGTGTTTTCAATACTGAACACATTTTTACTCTATCAATACGCGAAATCCGATGATAAAGTGCGCCCTCATCGCTCCTTCGGATTTGACAAACTTTTCGCTTTCAGTTCAGGGATGAAGCAAATAAACACGGCGGATATACAAGCAGTTCGACGTCTACAAGGTGATGCTGTATATTCTTTTTCATCGGAATATTTACCTAATATGCCCCTGAATAAACTATCTGCTACTAAGCTAATAATGGAAACTGCCGAGATGTATACTGATTTATATAAAACAAAGGTAAGCCTACTGCAGTATGACTATGATATTGTAATCAAATCATTGTCTCCTTCACGGCTATTGAAATAATTATCCAAAATAAGCTGCACACACACTTTTAAGTCCAGACTGGTCTCCCTCTACAGGTCTCCCTCTTATTAAAGACCCTCCAATTAAAGACCACCTCCAATTAAAGACCATTTTCTGTGGTCCCAAAATAATGTCTTTATCTTTATTATTCTAATTACAGACCAAAACTCCTAAATACCATGGAACCCCGGTCCCAAACGTGGTCTTTAATTAGAGTTAGATATGCACTCTCAAACTGCACAGTCAGTTTGATTGCATGCGTCTCACTGTTTGTAGGCCCTATGTATGTTATTTCACAGAATTTCTTTCCGATTGCTAGATATTGGATCGTAAATGCAATACATGTGCTGTAGTGACGAGTTCAGGTAGACTACTAAACCAGAGTGCGGGTTCAAAAATTGACCAATCAGATTGTGTTATCAGGATGAACAACGCGCCTGTAGCAGGTTACGAAGACGACGTCGGGGCACGAACCGACATTCGTATAGTTGGAAATGTGAACTCGAAGTTTTTGCAGAACCATTCTGAGGTGCTTTTTCAACCTCCGAGGAAGAACGCCAAGAACAGACCAGTTATCATATTAACTTGGCTCTATAACGCTACTGTTAATATGACGGGACCGGAGATGATTGTCGCAAAGAATCTGTCCAAATATTTCCCGCGTTTTCAGTTTTATATCCCCACAAAATTTGCCTTTCTAGTAGTTGAAGATATCTTCAGGTTTGAAACTGGTTTTCAAAGGTAACAAAAGTTTGTAGGCCTAATGTGGCTTTCCTTATGACAATCAAAACTGAAATAACCTCTTGTGGAGGTCTATTTGCCTGACTCATGTTGGTCATGTTGGCCATATTAACGATAAGCCTAACAATAATATACAGGCCTAACAATAGCAATGATGATAATGCAATGATACCGGTATATGATAATCGTGGCAGAGATATTTATATTTATGATTTGCAAGTATGTTTACATAATTCGATGAATAATTATTTCTATTTTAAGTATTTCTATTATTTGTATCTGGATACATTATACGTTTCATTCCTAACTAGGCTATATTTCTTTTATCGATTACCTGGATATTTTAGGTCAAAACTGAATACATGGTTCACAACTGGGTGGCAGACGATGTTGCTTTCTATGAGCATATGTAATGAGGTTCATATCTATGGTATGCCGCAGTATGAATTATGCAGGTGAGTTCTACGGCCCCTACAGTGCAGGGGTGGCGCCAGGATTTGCCCGACGGGGGGGGGGCGATGCCCCGACGAGGGGTCAGATTTCCCCAACCAAAGCAAAGTGGGCGTGGTCGAGCTTTGATTAAAAGGTATCGAAAGTTGTCCTGGGGGCGAAGCCCCCGAAAATTTTGACAATTTAGGGGTTTCAAAGGCTTATTTAATCGATTTTAGAGTCTACTAATATGTAGAAAATACATATAGTTTTTTTTTCTCCCCGACGTATTGTGCTTTTTCTCCCCGACGTATTGTGCTTTTTCTCCCCGACGGGGGGGGGGAGCTTTCCCCGACGGGGGGGGGGGAGCTGGCCCCACGCGCCCCTCCCCCACCCGCTGGCGCCACACCTGCTACAGTTCATTCTGTTCTTGCTTCGAGGATATTTTTTAATGTAAACTACAGTATTCACATCAATCAGTCTATTATTTATTATTAACGACAGCTGCATTAAAACATAGAATATTAATAGATACGTACTACATTTTTACGACGAGGTCTCACGTCATGTCGAGTGTATGGTTTAAACAGAAATTACCGTAGTTACGGTGTTAACAAAATACATGATGGATACCTAATATTTATAATTCATACAGGTTGAATCGATGAATATGCGGCTCATCGAAATGATGACAACATGCCTCGGAATACTAATTTTAAGTACCGTATGTCTAACTTGTAAATGGGACCGAGGATGAGAGAATCGAGGTCAGTAGCGTGAGACCATTGTGCTCTCAATGACTAAAGCCAGGGCCTGGGCATTTGATGGATGAATTAATTCGGTGTTAACTATTTCCAGTGGTGTCCTTCTGGTGGTGATTGGAAAGTACAGAGACAATCCCCTACTCTTTCTGAAGAATCATGTACCGCTTTCTTTAACGTGCAAATGGGCATACTTCAAACGGTGCTCTATCGTAACTTGCATTTTAGCCTCCAGCTGAAATACAAGAATAGCAGCGATGGGAATTGAACAGGGACCACACAGTGGCGTAACGCCGACGCGCTATCGTGTGGCGGTTTACAGGGGCCGACCCCAGGGGACCAGAAAGAGCCCCTAACCACATGATCTTCAATCTAGCACCCTGACCCAAAAGGACTTTGTTGATAGGCCTACATAACAGCATGTGTCTCTGACATCGACTATATACCATATTATCATCCAGTTACGAATCGAGCCCCCTAAATTTTTAAATCTTACCGTAAGTTTGTGGGTGCTATTTCCGGCCATTTAGAGGTGCCGTGATCATAAATTTTCTTACCTCAGTCCCAACCATGGTAGGGTTGAGGTAGTATTGACCCTTTGTCAATGAAAGCCTCCCTGGGCGCTATGAAACAGTCCTGGATTTGCCACTCATATCATATAATTTCATAATTGAAGGCGAGCACATCTAAAATCACACAATGGAATTCGCGACTGATACCCTAAATCCCCACTCTCAGGAAGCCACGAGAACTCCAACCCCACCGTTTTACGCCACGGGACCAGGAGATCTTTGTGGTTCAGCGCACACACAATGGCTACCACCAGTTTAGCCGACTGAGCTAAGCTACTCTTATTAAAGTGACATGGGTCTTAATCGCCATTTTTTGCCAGACCACAGGGACCTTGATTAGCAGAACGTTTAAAAGACATAAGCCTACGCGTACGCCCTTAAAACGTCAAAACACCGGAACCGACGATGATGGATTCATTCCGTAGTCCTACCAACCCGGAGACCCACAGGGTCTTCAGCCTTGGTCAGGTGACCCAGAAATCTTCGTTACAAATAAATTTGAGAATACAATTAAAAAGTAGACAAACCAAAAAAAAAATACATGTGAGTTGCTTTTACGACTAGGCCTATATCCGTTTAGATAAAATTTGCCATAAACGAACAAATCTTAAATTTTTGTTTGTATTTTGCATACATAAATCCTCTTACTACAATGAAGAGGAGATTAAGTTAATTCGTACGTTTTCACAGACTGTAAACATCCCTATTGTTTATTTTCAGAGAATCAGATCCGACTTTATATCACTATTATGATAAACAAGGACTGAAAGAATGTGAATACTACAAGAAAAGTGAGATAAACCCAGATACTGGTCATTTATTCATCACAGAAAAAGCGATTTTTGCACGCTGGGCAAAACGATATAATAATATTCACTTCCACTACCCGTCGTGGAATTTATCATCTGTGGACGATATCAATCTCAACTCGCCGTTTATTCGAGAGCTACGTTTGGTAACCTTACGAGATATTGAACTGTTACGTAAACAGGCAATACCTCAACGGCACTATAAAGTTCCAAAAGAACCTTTGTATTTAATACTGTTTACTTTCTCTCTTATATTCATCTTAGTTCAAGGATTGAAATTCGTTAAATTATTGATACAAATGTTTGATGTCAGAAAAAACACATGGTAGATTTCACAGATAAGGCCTATTATTAGTTTTGTATATCTTTATTTAGCTGTGGTCGTAGGCTATGGCTCATAATGTTACGGACGTTTCTGGAGTTTCAATCATTAACACTAACCAATCCGGGAACAGATCTAGGAATATGGGCTTGTCAAAAACACGTATTGTCCCCCACGAATGTTCGTGTACGTACGTTTACGCTGTCGTTCTGTATGACTTTAGAAACAATATCCAAAGGCCAGGACTTAACGGATAGGTCCATTGGAGAGCAGAGCATCTCCTGATCAATACAAAGAGAAAGATGCTGCCAGTGTTAATTTGAAAACCTACACCAAATCGTTTGGTAAGTAATAATAATAATGGGTGTCACGAAAGCTCAGACCACGAAAGCTAAGACCTAAGACCACGAGATCAGACCCACTCGAAGTATCAGACCCCGCAAATTAAGACTCTCAACTAAGTATGCCAGGATTTACAGACAATAATACCTTTATTCGAAAGCTAACATCAATATATAGAACTGACTAATCATGAAATAAACACCAGTTAGTATTATCGATACCAGCCATGGAGTTATAATTATTTTGATAATAATAACTCCATGTACCAGCTAGGCACCTATTTGCGACGTTTACTGGAGAAAACAAATACAGTACAAATAAACCGTTGTTAGCGTACAGGCTAGGCTACTCCACGGAACCGTATACGGTTTCGATATAGCGGTTTTTAATGCACATCGTGCGAATATCTGATATATACTGTATTATGATTCTCGATCGTTCTCGATAATAATAATATTAGTAATAATAATAATAATAATAATAATAATAATAATAATAATAATAATA
>NW_022707798.1:114560-129976 GCF_011630105.1 Anneissia japonica | reverse complement strand
ATCATGAAATAAACACCAGTTAGTATTATCGATACCAGCCATGGAGTTATAATTATTTTGATAATAATAACTCCATGTACCAGCTAGGCCCCTATTTGCGACGTTTACTGGAGAAAACAAATACAGTACAAATAAACCGTTGTTAGCGTACAGGCTAGGGCCCTCATGGGCCCTCATGCCCCTCCCCCTTCGCTGGATCGGCCACTGGTCCTGGTTTCCGAGTTCTATGCTTTTTGTAATTTTATCTTTTTTATTATATAATATTTTGAACCCGAATAAAAAAAAAAGAAACAAGTAAAGAAAGGTAAGGTGAATGTAAAAAGAAGAACAAACTATCCTAAAAATATAAAGAGTGAGAACGATCGAGAACCATAATATCGGATACAGTATTCGCACGATAGATGTGCATCAAGCTGGTTTTCCACTAGGCGAATTTATTCGCGCGAATCAAAACGCCGGTTCGCTTCCTGAGCTCTGATTGGGTGCACATTTTTTCGCTTCGCAAAAACTCCGATAGGGATGTGAACGCGCATACGCATGAACCGACGTTTTCGATTCACGCGAATAAATTCGCCTGGTGGAAACCGTAGAAACCGCTATCGAAAACGTACCGAAACCCTACCGTACGGTTCCGTGGAGTGCGAATAGCCGGTTTGTTTGTACTGTATTTGTTTTCTCCAGTAAACGCCGCAAATACCGGGCCTAGCTTGTATCGATGATACTTAATGAAGGGTGTTTATTTTATGATTAGTCAGTTCTTTGTATTAGCTTTACGTTAGCTTTCGAATAAAGGCATTACTATTATTGTCTAGAAATCCTGGCATACTTAGTTGAGGGTCTTAATTTGCGGGGTCTGATATTTCGAGTGGGTCTGATATCTCGTGGTCTTAGGTCTTAGCTTTCGTGGTCTGAGCTTTCGGGACACCCTAATAATAATAATGTATGAATGATGACGATGATAGTGAAAAGGTGACAATGATAATGACTATGACAATAATAATAATTACTTAATAATAATAATAATAGGCCTAATTATAATAAAAATAATTGTTTAATATCAACAGGACTAAAAATAAATAAACTCGCAGTTGTTATGTATTATACTGAATATAACTCTATCGCCTCTCAGTATAATTACTTATATAATACATCCCTTGAAATTTATATAGTAAGAGTCTATAGATACATTGTTCAATTCAAACAGTGCTTCCCGATACATTTGTTTGTGTGTACTTCTAACAACCACAAACAGGTTACTACTCATAAGCAGTGAACTTGCACTGTTGGTTTTTGTTCAGTAATGAACTCTGCTGGCAAGAGATAGCAAAACTCAAGTATGTAACCAGATTTATGCTGAATAATTGTTTATATATATTATTATTCATCATAATGTCTTAACCTGCCTTGTGATCGATAGATTTTACTCTTAAACCTGGCACCTTTGATTGACTATAATAAAAGATATACAGTAGCTTGACAATCATAAAAGTATACTGCTTTTACCTATTCGCAAAATAAGGTCACTCGAGTAAATTAAACTGTGTTGACATCTCATTCAAAGACAACCTAATATAATGGAGGCTTAATGCTAGTTTACGATACAGAGCTAAATACGCGGTTGCTATGTGTTATAATGAATACATCTACTGTATTTTCCCCTAAGAATAAGCATAATTGCCATTGATTTCCTTAAAATTTTCTGTTTTTATGTTATTGTTGATCTTTATGTTGTTTCATTATTTGTTTCTTCTAGATCTACTCTGTTTCTGTTACTTTATTTTTATTGGGCAGTGCATTGTGTGTCAGTTTTAGAACCATTACCTTATAATTTTTGCAGCAGAAGTTAGTGGAAAACGCCCTCTTGTTCTTAATCGTTTAGCTTCCTGCCGAGTTTCTGAATGAAAAGTACATTGTACCCGAGACAACTTGTACTTCTATTTATATTTTTTGTATAACCATTTCTGGTACGCTATGTCTATAATAAGGAAGTAACTCACCGGTGTCTCATTTTATATTGTCACTTCATGCTGTCACTCTAATTTCTGTTTCAAGCTGCTCATTCTTCTATGGTCATTTCATAACTCACTTGTCTTGGTGACAATTTAAAGCCTCTCTACCCAAAAAAAAAAGCATGTGTAAATATGAAAATTAGTAATGCATTTTCCCCTCTTCTTTTTTTTTTTTTAAATTTAATTATCTTTAAAAAAATTGAATGAACATTATGTGCCATAAAAAAGTAGAAATTTACATCATGGCAACAATAATAATTGCACAATAAGGAAATTATTTATTTCTACAGAAACATTTCATTAATTTGCAGCTATTTCATGTATTATTTATTTTATTTAAATTTTGCTTATTTATATTTTTATATTTTTTTTTTTATCTACGAGAGCATGAGTTAAGGCATTTGTGTTTCATTTGCCTATTTTGCTTATTCCTTTTCATTTTCAATGATGCATACATTGATTTGTTTAATTTAATTAGTCCTACATAATTATTTCGAGTATATGTTATAACAAAGAACTTAAATAGCAGAAGAATGAGCTGCTCCGCGTATTTGCATTAAAATCGATGGAACATTCGCCATCATGCGGTTGCAGTAAATTTTGAACATTTTACTAAATGGAGAAACTAAATGAAACAAGCGAACAAGAGCAGCGCCTTTATTATTTTTATATAGCGCCGCCGCGCGGTTGCAGTAAAATTGATCTCCGTGTACCCACAATGCCTTTTGAACGGATGTTCCACTATATTGGGAAGCTGCTCTATCTTCTGCTATTTATTGTCTTTGGTTATAATACTAAGTTATTTTTTCTTTAACAGTATGTTGAGTTGATTGTGGAATAAATGATTAAAATGAAATGAAATGATTCAGCATTCCGATCTAAATTCCGTTCAACTCAATGAGACCAAGATTACATGATGAAAAATGCCAATCGCCCAATATTGCCATCCTTACCTTTATTTGGCCATGGATGTATTATAGTAATATGATTTGGCCAACAAACTCTTTTGGTGTCAAGTTTCGTGTACTCCATAATAGCAAACATAATAGATACTACTTGTCCGACTGGGCCCAGTCCTATACAGACAGCAAAGTCCCTTTTGTGTTGTCAGGTGAGAATGCACGTATTGCGGAATGAATGCTCGAAATTAAAATGGTGGAGGCTAGGCTAACACTGGAACAATTCACAGGTCCCAGGGGCGGATCCAGAAATGTCCAAAAGGGGGGGCCGGAAGGGGGGCCGAAAGTTGGGCCGATTGAGACAACACTGTCGTAGGGGGTCCGGGGGCATGCCCCCGCGAAATTTTTGTGTTCTAGACGCCCGAACATAACATTTGAGGCATTCTTGGCCATCATTTTTTCCTTTTTCTCTCTTTTTTTTTTTTTTTTTTCTTTTTTTACCTCCCAAAAGGGGGGGGGGGGGCCGGGGCCGGGCCGGCCCCCCCTAAATCCGCCCCTGGGTCCACAATCACTTGAAATATGGTGTAAAAAAGTGACGGAACGCAAGCCCAGGAATGTCTTGAACACAGAAGTGCCGCTAATGCACTTTCGCACCTAACTTTTATTTCTTAATTGTTTTACCTCAACGTTCTTTTCACAGTCACAACATATAATTAACAAACATTTTCACCTGATTTAACCACTCACAAAGTACCTTTTTCAACAAATAAGCCCACAAATAAGTACAGCGAATCTCTGTTCGCTAGCCGCCAACGAGCGGCTGCCATTTTGCAATCAGTAAGAAATTGCCAGAATGTCCGAGTTCGCAGCGTGAAGTTTTTTTGATTAAACGTTTATGAAAACTTATCTATTTGCCGTATTGTACAGTATGTCATTCTTTATATTGTATGGTGCTGTTGTTTGACTATGTGTGTTCACATGAAATAATTATTTCAAAAATTAGTAATGATCCAAATGCGTACACAGATCGAAAAATAGGGCCTAGGGGCCTAGGCTTAAATCCATTAAAGCCAATGATAAACGTCGGTTCGATTAACCTCGATTACGACAAGAAAGTTCAAAAAGATGGTACTGCATGATGCCACATTTTGTTGTCGGATGTTTCATGGGAAAATTACAATTAAAATTATAAGACTGGCCTTTAATGGTTTCAAAATTTAAGAATTGACTCGGGCATTCTGGCAATTTCTTACTTGATTGCAAAAAAGTACAGCTCGTCGTGCTAGCAAGAGCGGAAACCCTGTATCAACCTATATTTATAAAGGTATCTTTTTGTTGAAAAAATGTACTTTATGAGTAGTTGAATCATGTAAAAATGTTTTATAATTATGTGTTGTGACTTTGAGAAGAAAATTCAGGTAAAAAAATTAAGAATTAAAAGTTAGGTGCGAAAGTGCATTAGCGCCCATAGATGTTAATAATAGCTAGAAATTATTAAAAATTTTAAATTATAGGGTGAAAAATATAAACATTTTCTAGAAGGAATTTAAAGTTGCCAGCCTGCTACCGAAACCGCGACCTCAACGTTGTGAATTATAAAGTATCAAATGAAATAAATTACGTCATCAACAGAAATATCGAAGCAAACGTAACTTTAACCATTCTTTAGGATTGGAGAACCGATTTATTTTCAAATATTGATTACTTATATAGTAACAGTATATAGATAGGCCTACATTATTCAAATCAAACAATGCTTCCCGATGTTTTTTTTGTGTAAAGTATAGGCTTATAACGATTTAGTCTGATCTCTGTTTGAAAGAATGTCGATTTACTCGTAATATTATTTTCAATTCTTAAAATTAACTAATTGATATTGTACAGCCATAGTTATCTCTCTTCCTTTCTAAAGATTATTATAACAACCACAAACAGGAAGGTTTGCACTGGCAGGTTTTCGGTCAATGACACCAAATGTACCTTACTTTGACTCAAGTGTGTAATCGGATCTATTATGAATATTATATATATATATATATATATATATATATATATATATATATAATTCATCATAATGCATTAACCTGCCTTGTGATCGAGAGATTTTACTCTTTAACCTGCCTTGTGATCGAGAGATTTTACTCTTAAACCTGGTTTTAAATAGTTCATAAATGACAATCATTAAAGTATACTGCTTTTACCTTCAATATTCGCAAAATAAGGTCCTTAACTCGAGTAAATTCAAATATATTAACATCTCATTCAAGACAAACATTAAACTGAGAAAAGGACTCAAATGATTAACAAATTCTAATGAGACTTAGATTGAAACACTTTTTTACTCATTTAAAGACAGTTCACGACGACAATGATAAGCAATCGGCATTGTTTTTGTTGCTCCAGGCTGTATGCTATACAGTATAGCCAGTGGTACGTGTATCTATAACGATTATTGAAAGGGGGATGATGGGGCTAATGGAGGCGCGAATGTTAAGTGGGAGGGGGTCTCATGGTTATGGCGCTCAGCTCGCAAAATAAGGTGATATGAGGTGATTTGTTTTTACCTGAGTGATATTTTTTTTTGCATAGAAAATATTCAATGGAGGAAGCCTTTGCCGAGGATTTTGGGAGTGTGCGCTTCCCCCCTGGTAATTGGTAAGAATTTATACAAGCAGAATTTTAAGGTGGGCCTACAATAATTTGTGTCTCAAGACGGTGCTGAAGAGATCGCCGAATTTAGGCTCAGTATCTTGAGTATTTTGCGAGCGAACATATACATAGGCCTATTTCGCTAGGTCTTCTGCCTAGCTATAATAGTAAATCAGAATATACTTGTTTAACGTTTGTTATTAATGCGGGTTTAAAGCGAAAAGTCGGGTTAAACATGACAGAGAGTAAAATATATCAAATACAAACGGAAATTTAATCATTGTTGTCAGTGATTTTAAGTTTATTCTTTTTTTTCTGCTCAAATATTTCCCTGTCAATACGATATCAGATTGACCTAGCATTAACATATCATCTGAGGTTTAACAACAAAGCTACCTGAACTCTTTAACAATTCACCACAATTTAACCTGGTAGTGGAATCCGCTATAAGGGCGCGCCCATTTCCTTCCATTGTACTTGTAGCAAAACGAGGAAGAAACTTTAGAAATCTGTCACAATTCCTGTATGTATGTCAAGTACTGACTGAATTATAGATATTATTTATTGTACTTCCTTTTACAATTCTGGCTATTCGATGACAACGTCTCTTTATACCAGTGGAATTGATTTCACGTATTGATTAATACATACGGTACACAAATATATACATATACCTAACATATATAATAATTATAATAATAATTTATAAAGCGCCAAAATCACTAAACCGAAGTAAAAATCAAAGGCGCTGTGCATGTTAGATGTTCAAAAGTTGACTTTTGTTTTTGGTGTTAAAAATAGCAACAGAAGGTGAGTCGGTAATATGTTTAGGGACTTAGGCCTATTTGATGAATAAATCAATCAAAACAATATAAGTAATATAATCAGAATATGTACAATATATATATATATATATATATATATATATATATTTAAATAGCACCGTCTACACAATATAAACAAATAGAAAAATAATAGTAGCAATTACAATCGTACCGATAAGCATAGCCCTTCAATGAAATGAACTATTTGTTGAAAGTCTACGAGTATGCTTGATTCGATTGCAACATCAAAATATATATACATTAAGAATTATATAGCTTATATCACTTATAGGCCTACTGTATATACAAATAACATATAATATAATATATATAATAATAAAGTATATACTGTATATATATTGTATATATATATTTGATTACAACACATCTAGATGTGTATAAGAGGGTGAGGTGGGGCGTGGAAAGACTATGCAGCAGTCAAATAATCAAATAAATCAGTACCCACGAGTGTGTCATGAATCATTTAGATAAGAGATATAAATCAGGGGAACTCCTTCACGTTAGCCTGGAAGCATATGCATCTGCCTGTTCTGTAGTGGAGGGTTATATCGTTGTATCGTTATTAGTTTAAAGTTTTAAAACGTAGTGGCCGCTTATTAGGTTTATTATAACTTCATTTTATGTCGTTAAAATGAATGTAGTTCAAAGAAGACATGATAGATTATATAGCACATTTTTCGTTGATGAAGCCGACAGGACATTCTTCTAAATTATTCACCCGTACGCGAAAAATATTTTCAGATCCCCTCCGCGATTGATTGTGCGTTGCTACTTCCTCCTTACAGCAGAAAAACGCCCTCAATGGCGCTAATGCAGACCGCCTTAACTCTGCGTTCAATAATCCATAAACAAGTGAGTTCATAACGGCATTTAAAATAGCAAGAAAATATCCAATTGTCACTGCAGGAGTGTTAATATTATCAAGAGTGTGTTTGGAGTATGCGATATTTGATGCGATTACATATGGAGTGACACATACTATAAATCCTAACAATACCATAAAAGTTGTTCTTGCCGCCTTCAAATCGCTTTTACTGAGCCGAGTTATCGACCGGTGGCGAGTCATGTTGTTCTTATTTATACTACCTGCAATTTCTCTTGTAGGTTTTGTAGCAGTTTTTAAAATTATGGAGTGAAAAGCAATTGCAATAACAACGGTTAAGACTACGGTACCATTGTTGAGGTACACAGTACCGAATCTGCATTTCGAATATCCATAATAAGAAGAAGTATACAATATTGCTGTGATGAAAACTGACGTAATCCAGAGCGTTGCAATTGCGTAAATGAAATGTTTTTTCTGAAGCTGGCGATGCTTAAAGGGATATTTCACCGCAACGCATCTTTCAAACGCTAGCAAAATCACATGTAGCAGCGACATTACTTCAAAATACGACCCACCAACCCATCTGATATCTGGTTTGTAGTCCAAGTATATAAAGCTACGCTTGTTATGCAAGCATTCATGAGCCACAAATATACACATTATCATTAAGCATGAGTCAGAAACCGTCAAGCTACCGATGATGTGATAATATTTTTTGCGTGTCCTCATTTTAAAGATAGTCTTGAAAATCCATACGTTTCCTAACAACACGACAACACTGATCGGAAACATTAGAATCAACACGATTCGCTCAGTTTCTGTGATTACGAAAGTTTCGTAAGTGTAATTAAGTTGACGACACGTGCCTTCCGGTGCAGGAGCGACATTCGGATCCGGGGTTAGAGTTGTCGACATTTCTTGACCAGGAATAATCATCTCACATGTGAAACCTGTAAAAAGATGGACAATAAACAATATAAGTTTTTTTTTTCCCGACATTAATAACAAAATAGAAATAACATTTACTAAAACTGATATACACTTTGAAGGTATTGAAGTAAAATATGAGCTTCTCGGTGTCCTCTCAACATTTTAAATTTTATTTAACCTAATTTATGCATTCGAACTTAACATCAAGTTTCCAGGACAAGGTTTAGGGACTGCCAGAGCAAATTATTGAAACGTGAATTATAAACAAGTTCAAGTACATTATGTAATTAATAACTGGCCTAATAATAATAATAAAATAATTTAAACATTTATACATTTTAGAATATTTACTTTTAAAGCAACATGTTAGTGAAAAAATAGATAATAAATATTTTGTTTTACAATGGCCAGTTAAATTGTAAAAGCACCCTTTCTGAGCACTTGCATTACAACATTACAACATGAACTTTCTTTATGAAAATTTCCAAAATATTAAACTGATAATTTTTATTTTTTAAATCAAACCGCATAGATAGACACTAACAACAATATACAAATAGTATAGATACATTAAATTTAAAGCATTGCAAAATGTAATTAAGTCAATATCAAAATATATGATAAATATTATTAAATGAATAATATTTCTATGTAGGCCTAGTTGTCATGTTCATGATGTTTGCAGATTTGCTAATTATTTATTGTCAATAAACTAAAGGTAGACATTTTAAATAATTATTTTAAACCGTAACTTATTAGTGATCACTTTCTTAAATCTTCTCCAGATTATCAAATTTTCTTTGACGAAACACTGTTGTATGCCCGTATATTGTCATGATGTGTCTAAAATGGTCATGATGTGACGTCGTCATGACTATATATAGGCATGCCACAGGTTTTTCTCAAAATAACAGAGCCTTGACAGGGCTTAGTTTTTTATATTAATATAGTCTGAAATGTTCTGTAGGTTACAGGGCAAGGTTGAATGTATTGTATACTAAATACGATATCAACAGAATTGGAATTTGGATGTCTTGCAGACGATAATTGTTTTTAATAATGTTCCGTGATTAACCACTGCACGTACACCCTGGGTCAACTGTAGTAGCAGCAGCAGAAAAATAAGTGCTAATAGGAATAACCGCGAAGAAGGAAATGCGTACGCCGGATTCACTGGGGTTTCTTAATTCAAAACACCCACCGTGAGGCAAATCAAATTATTACTGTGCGTCAGTCGTCGAGTTCCTATTTATCCGGTTATATTTTTTTCTATATGAGAATTACCAATTAAGGAAAATTAAGTAGCCTGATAGTCACGTGACTCCTCAAATTCAGTCGAGCATGGAACAACAAATTGCTTCGTGATTGTACGTGTAGACGTATGGTTATCTAAGATTGTATCGGTATGAAAAAGACAACTTATTGACAAAGTATTGTACCATGATTGTACTTAAATATGACTTTAAGAATTGATACGGTGGTGAAATGCCAAGATATTACTGTGTATTATTGTAATTGAATACATGGTACTTCGAAATCTCTAAAAATAATCATTGTGTGTGGGGAAACAGACTTAAAACGATGATGTTGATATTAAACATTTTTTACATCTCCCTAATTTAACTAACCCTGTACAGCAAGCCGAATCAGTCAAATAATTGTAGACTATTATAAACACAAGTCAACCATACTTAAAGATCTAGGAACATAATTTGATGTCATATGAATTGAAAAAAAAAATTGCCTCAATAAACATTTTAAAATTTGTTTACGCAACCCCTGTTAATTTGGTTTAAATCTGAAATCTTAGACAGTTTTGGGCAACTTTTTGAAGAAAAGATGAATGGTTTTCGCGTGACCCGCTGATTGTCGTCAAGGTGTATAGGCCTAGATTGGCCAAGATTGTATAGAAGATTGTATTAGAAAGAGGAGAATGCTGAAACGATGTGTTTTTATGGCCTTAGTTATGTGTCCAAAGATGGAGTTGCTTACTCTTTCCCCAGTGGTGGCGCTAGGATTTCCTCGATTGGGGGGGGGGGGGGTGGGCTGATGTCCCCGACGAGAAAAAGTGGGCATGGTCGGGCGTCGCTAAAAACCTTTCGAAAGTGGTCCAGGGGACGTAGCCCCGAAAATATGACAATTAAATGGATTCAAAGGGCTTATTTAATCGATTTTAGAGCTACTAATATGTACAAGATACATATATTTTTTTTTCTCCGCTAACGAATTGTGGTTTTTCTCCCCGACGCACCCCCCCACCACTCAACCTAGCGCCACAACTGCTTTCCCCCAATTTCCATTCAATCCCAAACCATATAGGCCTACTGTATATTACAAAGCTATGTTAAACCATTGAAGACAAAGTCAAATCATTCATCCTAAACGCAATTGATTCCGACACAACAATATGATTTGGCAAACAATTAATTCTACCCACTGTTTTGTTTTTTTTAGCAATTAAATATATAAAGCTGCTCTCGTAGGCCATAGAAAGTTGAAGTAAACTTTACAATACGATAGAAGTAAATGCTTGTTTACGTAAAGTAGGCCTATGTTTGGAATGCAATTTATTACGGCCTGTTGACAATAGAGGTAGGGCAAAGCGAAGTTCCTCATAATGAAATCAATATATTGACGATTCCATCTCTTGTATATTTTCAATTGGCTTATTACTGGCCATAATAAACCAACCATGTCCAAGCAAACATCTTATTGGTATAGTAATTGGATCGTTTGCCCTTTACGTAGGATTATCAGATATTACAAATTGGTTTTGAAAGGCATTGCGCGCCCACATGGGATAAACGCGTAGCGCAGGGCGTTTTAATTTGTCCGATTTGTCGGCTTTATTTAACAAATTAATGTGCTAAAGGCCTAAATTGATAGGCGTGAAAATTTATCCTTTCTAATGAACACGAGACGTAGGCCTATAACCCATAACCTGCTCTGTTGCTAGAATACAAGTCATAGACCTAATCAGGGCCGCGGCCGTATGCAGGATTGACATTGGGAAGAGGCGAGGGTGTACAAAATAGACCAATGGGATATACTAAGGATATCTGTCCCGGTCAAAGCCGGTCAGATTGCAGCTCCGATTCTTATTTTTCTAGGCAATTCCAAATACTGGTCTAACGATAAATTGCTCGTTAAAATGTAAAGATTTAATATTTTCTTTTAACCTTTATTGCAGAAAATAATAAATTTTGTATCCAATACATTCTGAACTGTCTTAAAAAATGTGGAGTTATCGATATGGTAGTGGAAAAATTTAAGTACCCATCGCAATACCAACCCTCCCAGACCCCCATCCTTGCTTGCTGAATACGGGCCCTCTATTTGTTTAACATTTGCGCTTTTTATGTAGGCCTAGCTTAATTACATAATTTACCGAGTACTGTATTTTCCAAAACGTGTATCATGATTAAAGATATTATAGGCCTACACGTAGCCAGGTATTCATAGTATTTGCGCTATCACATTTATTTTGTTTCAATCTACGTCAATATGAAATAAAACTATTTTCGCCTCATAAATACTTCATAGAACTCAGTTAATAATAGCCCTTCGTTGGAATATAAACTGTGTCAGCGGAAGTGACACAGTTTTTACAATTCACAAATTTTACGACAATTGAACTTAAAAAGATATATCGTGTGGGTGTAATCGAGCCGTACTAGAAGCCGTACAACAACAACAAAAGTAAAAACAACACCAATAATAATAATAATAATAATAATAATAATAATAATAATAATAATAATAATAATAATAATAATAATAATAATAAACACTTCATAGAACTCAGTTAATAATAGCCCTACTTCGTTGGAATATAAACTGTGTCAGCGGAAGTGACGTCGGCGCTTTTATAAAAGTACAACTTTAGGCTTTAGTAGGACTACGCCTATATAAATAAAGCGAGCTTGGAGGAAACCATCAAAGCAAATTTAGTTTATTAAACAATTTCTCAGTATTGTATTCGGTTCCATTCTCTACAGTCATTTAGCTGTTCATATATTTAAAATGAGCTAAACATTTGACGTCATCTGTTTTACTTCTTTTTCAAAAACAAAATTAACCTTTTTTCGGTAATATAGTCGGTAGAATAGTCACATAAATATCGCCTGGAAGCCGAAATAATGGGATACCTTCGCAGTCATACGAATGGCATAAATGTAGACGTCGTTTAGTGGTTAGTAAAATCAACGATATAATTAACCGAACTAAATATGCAAATGCCTAAGTAGACCTAGTATAGTCTAGTGAATGTAGTTAATATCATTATATTGCCGGTGACAAGCCAGTTTTGTTTGCTTTAGTAGGCGCTTTAAAAATGTGTATTATTGTTTAATGATATTTTCATAATAGTGTTATATAACTTTATAATGTTGATTGCTAATTAATGTCTTTAGATTAAGTTAAATTAAGAGGAGGATAATTATTAGAGACTAGTCGTGAAGACTATTTAGATATCTGGCCTCCCCGTGTTGTTTACCGAATTAAAAAAAAATAAATAAAACAAATAAATAAAATAATAAACATTTATACAAATTAGGATTTGATAACAATTATTAGGTTTTATATCAATAATATAACACATAATGTAAAAACATACAATCGGTGCTGTTTCAAGTTCATTGATACAAATACACGACTATACAAGGTTATATAATTATTAAATAATAAGAAGGCCATATTTGTGCGCTGTAAATGGTTCTACAGGTTAAACATTTTAAAAATATTGCATTTCAAATAATAAGACAGTTACAGTGCAATAGAGGGTTTAGGTAATGCACGCAAAATCCTTAAGGAAATAAATACAGATTGATTTGCATGCCGTCGCTTTCATCCCCTAAAAGCAGGTAATATAAGTGTGAAATGAAACACTGTGATGGCCTATATTTACCTTCTGGCACTGTTGTCAGTAGTGTCTGGTTAAAATAGGGCCATGAAAATTGTCATTAACATGCCAAGCATTCTCATATTTAAACATTATAGGAGAGTCTCGTGCTGACAACAACCAACCTTTTAAAAATATTAACATTTGATTTGCAAAATTATGGAAACACAACGGACAAGGCCTAATAATCTGTTGTTTATTTAAAAAAAATAGATTTCAAGAAAATATTCTAATAAAGAACGAAATATTGAATCAATATTGCCACCATCAAAGTAAATAAGTCAACGATTTATTTTCATACAACATATGACATAACATCGTGGAAAAATACAAAAACAACGAATGACTTACAGTACCACAGAGAAGAAAATTAAGTTGAAAACTTTGAACTAGATGAGTTGCTTTTTAATAAGCTTAAAATTTTATATCAGCAAACCAAAATAATGTATTTTTTAAAATATGAATTTTAAAAGAAAATTCACCTGTAGGCCTATCAATAAAACTAAATACCATGTTTGGTTGATCATGGAGGAAGAAATTTTCTTCCTCCATATTGATGTAAAAAAAAAAAAGACTTATTAGAGCTGCTTTATCTGATACGGTACCGTACTACATCTACGGCAGAGAAAGCTGGCCTATGCAGGCCTACGCAACGTACATACGGAGTGAATTCTGCACTCTGTAGGTCAACATTTCCTTAAATTGAGTGGGGGAAGAATCCTGGCCTAGTGAATAAATTCCTGCCCAAGAGACCGAATTCACTATCGATAGGCTGAAAAAGACTGACGAGCCCCAAATTCCTGTGACGACGCAACTCCGTCATCGTAAACACTGCTATCTAGGCTAAGTACATTTATGAAACAGAACACATTTTCATGACTTGGATCAAATGACATCTCACAAAAGAAAACGTGTTTCAGAAATAAGGAGATTTGATTTGCGGCTATGTAACCTTGTATTTTACCCGTGGAGGAAATCAAGTGCTCGCAAAGTTCATGACTTGGGTTAAAGCTCTTGGTACTTCGTCTATAACCCAGAGTCATCTTACTTTTTTTGTAATACAGTACGGTAACTGGAGTACAGTATATGAAGTTAAACTTTTAATAAATGAGACACAAATTTTACGACAATTGAACTTAAAAAGATATATCGTGTGGGTATACTCGAGCCGTACTAGAATTTTAACAACAACAACAACAACAAAAGTAAAAACAACACCAATAATAATAATAATAATAATAATTATAATAATAATAAATAACAATAAGATATTAAAAAATCTTACATAGATGAGATTATATTACACAAAATGATAGGATACCGTGCTGTACTAAGGGAAAACCCGTAAATATAAATTGATTACAAAATTGAAACTTAAAGAGATACCGGCTACTTACATTACTGTTATTGGTTATATTAAAAATGCGTGGTCGACTGTGAAGGTACGGATCTGAAATGATTGAAGAACGATTTGTTCTTCCGTTATGTATACGCTAAGGGAAACACTGTTCTTTGAAAGTTGTAACATTATCTGCAGTAGAGAGAGTAGAAGAGAGTAGGACTACAGGCCGTATAGACTAGGAAAAAAAAATCAAAAAAGAGGCCTAGAAATCAAGTTATGGGGAGTGGAATGTTAGAAGCAGTCAACATAGCCAGATATCCTAATTAATCCGTCCTGGTCACCCTAAGCCCTGTTGACACTTGATTTTTCACCTGGTATACAAATGGCGGCCAGATTTATATAAAATGTGCATATAATTGGAACTAAATAAGCTACAGATATGATGTTGGTGTCTAAAATCATTATTTATATACAGGCAACAAATCAGACATTTAAAAACTACTGTCACTCATGCCAGAATGGAACGTAATTCAAAAATAGGTGTTTATTTGTTTTAAAATATCCGCAAAATATACTTAAAATGTGTATAAAATAAGAATAAGTATATAAACTCACCCAAAAGTCGTGTTTGGTATCGTTGGAAAGCTCTTCCGATGCTGAATAATGTATTGCAATTTATATATCAGAAACGGTGTGGTGTTTCATGTACCGTCCCATAAATTCCAATTATGGCATATCATATTAATATAAACAGGACCCATTTGCGTAACTCGTGAGCTCTCGGATGGCGGAGGGGGGTGGGGAGCTCCTACTACTACCTAACACATTACTACCAAGCCTTAAGTGCTTTCTGGGCGAAGTCCAATAACAGCTAAGGAAACAGGTTTAAAGGGCAAAAAGACAACCAATATTAAAATTATTATTATTATTATTATTATTATTATTATTATTATTATTATTATTATTACTATTATTGTAATTATAATTATTGTAGTGAGATTATTATAGTTGTTTTA
>NW_022707798.1:107037-113942 GCF_011630105.1 Anneissia japonica | reverse complement strand
TTGTGGATGAAATATGGGTATATAGAACGACTAGGAAAAAGGTGTGATATCGAAATTCCAAAAAAGGAAAAATGTTATATAGATATCCTGTTTTCTTTCCTGTATTTCTCATGTAAAACCGGATTTAAACTTTCTACAATGTGTATTTAGGCTTCTATTATTAATTCTAGGCTTCGTGAAATTCTGTTATAATATATCATACCTTGTCTGGTAGGAATGAATTAATAAACTGTATTCTATTATGAAGGAATTCCATGTTATCTTCATTATTGATAGTGATATTTTACCCCTACTTATTGTGACGTCATTGCCAATTCCCAATAATTCTTACTTCTATTTAATTACAACACATATAGGCCTATTATTTAATTGAAATACGATGATAAATACGGTAAATATTCTCGTTATTATGTATGCACAATTTATCAAATCAAAAGTGACATTTGTTTAGGCTATAATCTCCAGTAATGCACCGACAGACGCATTATCAGTTAACCTATTAAGCCTATATGTGTTTACATTAGTTAATTAATCATGAACTGCGTTTCAACATGTTACATACACATAACATCAACAAACATAACAATATAATACAATAATAATAACAATACAGACAGGTAGCCTTAATAAGTTTAGCGGCACCAGCAACAATGTAGGTTAATGGTGACTGAATACAGTATTTCCTGGTGTACGAAAACTCAAACCCGTTAGCTTAGCTTTTGCTTTCTAACGCCAGAATCCACTTCTGGACAATATGCAACTGTGTTACAAATAGGTCTATTGTGTATTTCTAAAACATCCAATTCCAAACTCTAAATATAGTAGACAAAGAAGTATTCTTTATTTGTGATAAATCATGAATAAAAGTATTTTTCGTCGATCGTTATGACAAATATCCATCATTAAAACACACCTATTGAATCTATAGACTTAAAAAGCCACAACAAAAGTTCGCATGACTGCATTCATTTTATAGGTGTATAATTAATGTTTACGCACAAGAGCAGCGTGAAGACAAAACCACATTTTCATTGTATACATATGTATATCACAAAATGTACTATAATTATATATCATCGAACGTTCTTGTGAGTAATTAGTACTCATTTTATTAAAGATTAGGACTATTGTTTGCAAAGATATAATTCTATCCTTCTACAAATTGAGTAATAGTCTGGTCGTGCGCGTAGTCGTGCTCTGGCAGCCAGCGACCGCGTCTCCGTAAAATATCAGCCTGCAATAGCATTCCATCCAATCAGTGGAGAGCTTCTGGCTTTGAAAATAAAGAATGACTCTTTAAGGTATAGCACAGTAAATTACAAAAATTTGATAGGCGTACTTGTTGGCTGAGCACGTACAAACTTGATATGATCACATTGTACACCTGTTGGACAAATACCAAACATGTGTATGGAGTGTACGGAGAAATAAATATGAATATTTTGAACTCTAACCGATATTATGGGAAGTCACTGATCCTTGGGGATATCGGTACAGAAACCGTACCGTACACTTACACTGGAAAACATGCCAAAAATCCAAAAAGGTGGTTTCCCTAAGTTATGTTGGGACGCATTGTGCACATGCCAAAAAATTCCAAGAAATAAATAAATACATCAAACTCTGACACTAGGAATTTCAAATGAGGCTCTTCAATAACCTTCTTGAAGAAGTGCATCATCTTGTGATGGCTCACGGATGTAAACTTTCTGAATTGTTTTGTAAGAACACTGAGGCTGAATTTGCTTAAAATTAAGAACAAAATAAAAACAAATTGAGGCTGCGGTCAAATATAAAATAAGGTTTTTAATTAAAAACACTAGAAAAACCAACAAATCTTATCTGACGTACCTTAATAAGTACCGTAGTGTACTATGCGCAGCTCTACTAATTGCTTACTATACTACAGTACAATAATATACTGCTGTACAATAATAATGTTCTATTTTTGAAAAGTGTGTAAAAATAAGAACAAAATAAGAACATTTTCAGCCTGAAATCGGCCAAAAATAAGAACACTGAGCCTCGGCAAAATCTCACTGGTTCTTATATTAAAACAAGTGTAGATTGCAACATTTATATGATTACCTGTTAACATTCTATTCAAATATGTCCCATAAGATGACGTAATTGCGTTTTTCCTGTGGTATGCAAACAGAATTCTTTGCAAAATATCACAAAGTTATGATTGCGCCCTAAACACGAGCTTGCATCATCAGTGGCTGATTCAAGGGGCCCAATCTCCCCCACCCCACAAAACATTACAAATTAAAAAAAAAAAATGTACTAACACATAAAATGATATTTAAGACTCAAAAAAAGTTTCCGTCCATCACAAATATCTTGCCTCAACCCCAACCATGGTGGGTTGAGGTGGCATTGACCCTCCGTGAAAGGCCTTCCTTGGGCCCCCTCTAGTTTAAATTCCTGGATCCGCCACTACATGACTCAATATGCGATCCGGATTTTAGCGGGAAGCAATCTAGAGTTAAATCTGGATTAATGCCAGGCTACAGTACCACAGCCGATCCGGGATGGGAAGGACTAGGTAAAAAACTATGACTTATTAAACAGAGCAATTAAAATGTAAATAAACAGCCTCGAAATTTGGTCGAACACGTAAGAATATCAAATCATGTACATATTTTTGTTTTTCAAAATCTAAAGACAATAGGCTTTTGTAGTTAGGAAATATAAGAGATATGAATTCAAAAAGCAGTAGTTACAGGAATTAATTGTTCCTTGGTGAGTCACGTTACCGGTAGGCCTACAGTATTTCATTTGCGAAACACAACCTTTGACTTGAAAAGCAATTAAGGGTGGTTTCCCTATTAAGCTGTTTTGCCTGCATTGATTACGTACCAAGAACACGGAGATTGGGCGGGTATGGAACGCCAAAATTACAAGTGGCACAGTGCAAAAGTCAATCGCAGTGCAAAAGTCAAGTGGCGCAAACTCAAAATGCGTGTGCCATCACTTTTGTTTTGCACTGCGCGAATAAAACAAGTGGCACAGTGCAAAATTCAAGTAGCAGCACACGCATTTGAATTTGCACTGCGCCACTTTCGTTTTGCACTGCGCCACTTTAGTTTTGCACTGCGATTGTTGTTTGTCCTTTTCACGATATCACGCCAAACGGACAAACTACATTCGCAGTGCAAAAGTCAAGTGGCGCGGAGCAAAACTAAAGTGGCGCAGAGCAAAACTAAAGTGGCGCAGTGCAAATTTCAACTAGCAGCACACGCATTTGGATTTGCACTGCGCCACTTTCGTTTTGCACTGCGCCACTTTAGATTTGCACTGTGCCACTTGACTTTTGCACTGCGCCACTTGTAATTTGTCCTTTTGGCGTTCCATAGGCGAGAGTTCAAGAGAGCCAACGGATGGGTCAGTTTAAGGTCAATTATCTTTACCCCATAGCCGTAAACTAAATAGGCTATTTCTTCTTTCAAACACAAAGTAAATAATTTTTTTCAAGATTATTAACTACCGTAATTTTGTGTTGCCCTTCTATTCACTGTAGGCGTTCATCAGGTGAATATTGTGTGCGTTTCTATATTTGTATACATTTTAACAGTGGAAAAGTTGAATAGGGAGCTTACGAAAACGAATACAGTTACGTCATCAAATGTTTAGTCAATCCCGTAGCATATCTGTCACAACGTAGGCCATTAATGCCTTTTACAAAACGATCCTCTGCTCGTATATGGATTGTCACAGGGGCGGATCCAGGGGGGGGGGGGGGGCATGACGGCCCGTGCCCCTCCCCTCGTCAGTCAAGCCGAAAAATAAAAAAGAGCGTGACAAATTTGAGTTAAAGAGAGGAAGAGCTAAAAAAGGAGTGCACCCATGAGTTCAGTGGCGATACAGCAGTGGGCGAAATGAGAGCTCGATTATTTACCACTTATTGGTGGGGCTGAGGCGGGCGTGGCGGCGTAAACTTCATATATGCCCCCCCCCCCCAGTCAGAAAATCTCTGGATCCGCCCTTTTGTCAAGAATGTTGGCACAAATGACGATAATGCTGATGACGTAATCGTATTCGTTACCGGTATCTTTTTCGTAAGGTTACGAAATCTTCCTAATAAAAATAAAGTACCGGAATAATAAACAGAGCTTGTTAAGATTGATGTAAATAAAGTTTGTCTCTAATTCCAAGACCCCTATAATCTGGGGCCCATCGTTGTTATCGTCACCATCGCATGATCCTTATTTTCATCATTATTTTGATTACCGGCTACCGGGATATCAATATCATGATCTTTATTTTGTTGTGTACGGTATATTGTGCTGTTGATATTTCTTATAAATTCTAGTGAGTAAAATGTTCACAATCCAAGTGTACATAGTGTAAAATTTGCGTTCTGAGCGCTCGCCAATTGCGCCACAATAACCCATCAAAATTCACCACCACCTTCTGTTAAATTGAAATTAATCCAAATGATTAAATCACCATTAGTATTTGATGACCCGTTTAAATATACTATATTGCATTTGCGTCCCTGGAGAAAGCCAATATACAATTAAGCCCACTGTAATTATACAATAATATGGTCGGGAAAAACAAAGCTCTGGAGTCATTCGGCGCCGGTGACTCCTTATTACCGGTAGCAAAATAGGTAAGTTTATAACAGAGTTCGTATTATATAGCAAGGGTTTTTTTTTAAATTATATCTCCAGGGACGCATATGCAACAACCACGAATACAATAAGTAATCCACTTACGAATTAAAATAAATAGTGGTGAGCACCTCGCTGTTTCAGAGCCAAAGGCTGTTTAGGACTGTCCCCGGTATTCCTAAAACGAACTTTAGTAGTAGTTCGAGCTAAAACTTCAAAATTACGTCATTTCGTAATTCTTAAAACGAATTCGACTAGCACTACGACTAAATCACGCGAACCTCGACTAAAATTATACCTTCTCAGGCCGATTTTTTTTAGTCAGCCTAGGGTCAGGCTAAATCGCCGACGACTTGAAATATTTACCCCACTAAAACGTGCTTTTCGTAACTTACGATAAAGTGAAATGAATAAAAACGATTGTATAAATTGGCCTGATGTATCTCCAGTGTGTTCAATAAAAGGGTCATTACGTTTACCTTCCAAAAGGCGAAATTAACATGTTTTGCTAGCCACATGCAACAGTTCCTGATTTGCACGAAATTCCCTTCGCGTTGCGGTCAACAAAGATGGCACCGCCCTCGCTCGACCTCACCTATAATAACCGAAAGGTCCATTGATTAATCTCAGATAAGATAATATCCTATAATACATACTCCAAGTATCGAAATGCACGCCGTCGTGTCGGGATTCATATTTCGACATTAATTATGTCATCATCAGGAATGATGATCACCTATAATAGTTCTCCAAAGAAAGCAAATTTTCCGTGACAGTTCAAATTCTCTATTGTTACATGTTAACGACTAAATAAATAATAATGGTCTATTATGAAGAAATATGTTTTTGAAAGACAGACAGCAGTTTAATATTTTTCCGCATTTACTGGATCTCTAAAATTTCGTCTGCTATTAAAATTAGCTCTTTTCATTGGTTAGTTTGATAGCTGTTGGTTGCCCGCCGTCTTCAGCTGAACTACAACTAGGACTTGATTTAGTCGTAGTTAGAACTTTAAAGATTAAGAACAGATTGAGGCTGCGGTAAAATATAAAATAAGGTTTTATTTTGAAAAAAAAAAAAAAAAAATCCCAAATCTCATATTTGCAGTAGGTGTGACCATAATGTGATTATTTAACCCTCTATAATGTAGTACAGTACCTTAATCTACTTTTGTAAAATAATAATTTTCTATGTGTGTAAAAATAAGCACAACATAAGTAGGCCTACGGTACATTTCGAGCCTTAAATCGGCCAAAAAATAAGGACACGCAGAGCCTGGGAAAATTTTACTGGTTCTTATATATAAAAAAAAAAGTGTATGCCCCTTAAATAGACATTGAATTTGAAGAAAGGAGCATGGAAGTTAAAAAATGATATAAATATATTATGAGATAATTAGCTTACGTACACAGGAGAAATGCAGTAAAATTAATGTGTCTATGAACGTAGAATATCATACCTTACTGTAACCGAGTTCAATTAAGTTATAAATTAAATTTTTTTTAGTAGTACAAATGTCAATAGTTAGGCTCCTAGACCTACTTCGACGTAGGCCCATGGAGGAATTAGTTTTTTACTAAGCTAGCCCTAATCCTACTTAATTCCAGGACGGTATTTGCTTAAAATGACCTTCAATCAACAAAGTACACACATTGTTGGTAGTTCAATTTTTTTTTTTGCAAATAACAAATATTCTTATTAATACACTTTCATGGTTGGAAGAATATTATTTATAAATTCGTATTGTGCGTGATTGCTCGACGCTATTAAACAGCACTTGTGGTGTTACATGACGCCATTTGCAGTTTTGCAAGGTCCTCAACGTAGACTTTATTAGGTTAATGTTTAGAGAAAGGTAACAGCATGGTAAAAGTCCCTTATATTTTACGGTGTCTTGATAGCCATGTAAGACAGGCATGTTTCTTTCTAATTGCTCTTCTGTAATAGAAAATAGTAACGTATAGGAAAGATCCAATTGTTTACGAGTTTAAATTAAACTTCATACTAAAACATGCTGGTTGGCGCCTAGAGATGGCAAATATACTCTGTAACAATATCCTAAAATTTTATATACAGTACTGACGATGTTTATATACCGTATGTACTGACACTTTGAAAAAAAAAAGAACCAGTAAAATTTTGCCCTGGCTCAGTGTTCTTATTTATTTTTACTAATTTAAGGCTCAAAATGTTTTTGTTCTACCTTTACAGCAGTACAATACAAATAGATGGTATACATAGTCACAACTACTTTTTTTAAAAATTTCCTTTACATCCAACAGCAAG
>NW_022707798.1:104003-107018 GCF_011630105.1 Anneissia japonica | reverse complement strand
GGTTGAGGGGCGCTAATCTGCAAAATAAGGGATTTTAGGTGATGTTTAACTACTTGACCGTGATTTTTTTGTGGGGTGACTGGTTGGGGGGGGGGTAATTTTTTGGTGAACTGTCAGTAAACACTGCGGCATCAAAATTAAAAGCCGAAATTACCATAATTTTACTGGTTTTGCATTTTTAATAATTTTTATCACAAAACGGGAGCACTTGGTCAGGTGCGTCACTTTGAACACTACGCGTAGTCTATGCTGAGCAGGCTATGATGAGAACAGAAACAGAAAATAGGAAATAACAATCGACCGGCCAACCAACCATATATTTCTTGTATAACCATCTCTATGGATGGTATAACAATATGCTTTTGTATTATCACAGTAGTGTAATACCTTTCTTTAGTAAACTTCATTTGAATATGAATGATTACAGTTTCCCATATCGGGTTTTCTCAAGGAAACCAAATTCACAGTATGTTTACCCTCAATGAATTGTATTAAACTGCTACCATAAATCATGGACCTATTATAAGTTTCGTGCATAAACAGTACTCGAGTACCTCCTGAGTTTGGCAGTAATTACTTGTAAATTTAGATCGTAGCACCCCAGTGTCCTACATCGTCAAGACAACCAATTTTAACTCAACAATAAAAAACTTTAATTCTTGTAAAGATTAGTTTGTTTAAACAAATTACTGAACCCGGATACAGAGTATAGTTACCATGGAACTGTAAAGGGGTTAAATTGAGTATGCCTGTACAATAAAACCGAAAAACAGATGCCAACCAATATACCTGGCTGTCAGTGGCTGATTTTACGCCTCCGGCACATAATAATAGAGTGTACTGTTGTTTGACAGCCATATTTAATTTTAGACGGTGACTAATCGTCGTTATGTATCTTAACTCTACTAAGAACAGTATAAACAAATGTGTACAAATCATTAGAAATTATCAGAGTAGTGAGTGAACTTGTTTTATTATAAGATCTTCTTCTCTCCCAACTTTACATATATTTATTACGAGGCGATGGATATTGGAGGCTCGCTCAAACCATAATTTATAATTACCACTAGGCCTATGCAAAAATCGAAATATAATTTTTTTGTATACAAGAAATACCCAATCAGATTTCTTACTTTTCATAAATGTTACTCTATGGACTACAATACAATATTGGTTAGTCCAGGTGTTTATAGACTGAGGTGGATAGAGAAGGGGTGGCTACCATTAATTTTCCATGAACGCAAACCTAAATAAGACTTTTAAGCATACTCGGTGAACTATCTAAAGATAGCATTTTACTTTAGGCCTTGCTTTTAATAACAGTGTCAAGGAGGTAGTAAGGAAACAAATAAAGGTGCCACCCAAATAGACGGAAACTTACCTTCCGGACCTCGATAGCAACTGACGACTTGAGTCAATCAAGAAAACTCTGTGGGGAACATAGGCAAGGAATGTCTTGATGTTCTTTATGTTCCTACAAATTTACTCCTTGATAATTATTCCATTAACAACTCAGTTGTATTTTCCAGCAAGTTGTGTTACCAAGTTTTTAGTAAATGAGTACAACAGTGGTGACTATACAACAACGTAATAATGCATCGTACTTTATATATTACTCACAGTTTGAGGTCGTATCAGCTTCACCGTAATAATTCTTCGAAATCGTATCGTTTGTTGTTCCATGGTTGTTCAGACGTCCCAAGTTCTGACGTTGATGGCGATATTCAAGCATAAACAACAAAGAGGAACGTTCCGTTCTATTTCGAAAATTTTAATAGAGGCCTACTTAAAGAATCTTATGAATAAATTGCCATTCGTAGGCAATTTTTAAAGGAACGTATATTAATTTCTTATTCCAATTTAATTTATTTACTTTACTAAGATACAAAAATAGGTAAATAATCACATCGTCACAGACAAACGTTTTGAGAAAAACGCATTTAAGGTGAAATACCTATCGAATTTTTAAATATGTGTTTCATATATAAACCTAAAGCATTAAATAATTCAAATGTTCCACTTTCTTTCTGTTTTAATTGTAATTAACCTAGTAATTTTCATGAACAGTTTGTGTCTGTTCGTGATAACTCAAAAATACATAGCATTCTTACGACATGCATAATTACAGTATATTCGTGAAACCAAAAACTCAATGTTTTTTTTTTATGGTCAGGGCATCCATTTTTGGCCTACGCCTATCCATACAGAACACGCAACGAGCTGGTATAATATTAGTGTAAACCTTTTCAGCTATATTGCTCAGCCATAGGCGGCACAGTTTGTAAGTTGGATGAGCCTGGTAAGCACTTTGCGAGAGAAGCAAAAAGACGACTTTGGTTACACCATTTTCGAAACCGCTCATGTCCTTTAGTAGGTTGGTGTTTGTTGTTGTAATCGTAGTTTTACCCAACAGGCAAGACTGTCGTGACATCAGTGCTAGTTAGAGACTAAATCGGGGTATTGCGTATATTTTTATATCGATAACAATGTAATGGGATGATTTCAATCATCTATTACCAAAAATGTAAAAAAAAAACAACTTTATTAGGACTAAGTTTACTTATATTTTTTTGTCGTACATCTTTTAGGCCTACAGTATGTAAAATACAATTAATTATTTATACAGACACATGTACAAATACCCAAACACGCATACATCTTAATTACATAAATTAAGGCAGCAAAATGTAGGCCTACTTAAAATTAATCCCAAAATATTATGTTGTAATACTGTAATAGGTAATGATAGAATGAACGCGTACAGAGGATTTCAGTTGAGTAACAAATACCGGTACAAGTTTTAGCGCCCTCTTCCATTACAATGGCTAAAACTTACCTTGGTTGAATTTACGCCGATCATTGACCAACAAATCCGTCTCTCTGCTCGACGGCAGTCGGTGATCTGCCCATCGTCGTTGAAAACGATCCGTCGTGAGTGCTCGTCGCCTGCGGACTCCATGCAATCGCTTTGGCCAACCAAAGTGGGAGCCGAGCTTTACGATACCTATTTCTGGA
>NW_022707798.1:77824-102824 GCF_011630105.1 Anneissia japonica | reverse complement strand
CAACATTGTAACAGAGGCAGACTACAAGCAAACATTGGATATTGTGATAAGTGACAACATTCATTCAATCCATCTACAGACAACATCGGATATTACAGAAAGACAACACTGGCGACAGGAAACACGCCGAGTATCGCCAAAGAAGGCAACATTTTAGCAACTCAACGGTAGCATCAGAAAACTGGAACATATTGGATACCGTTAAAAAAAAGTGTATTGAAAAGCAGGGAACATTGTAGTAGAGAACGAAAGCAACACATCTTGCAGATACTACTAGCCGACGACAGGAACATATAATCTGCCACCCCGCCAACAGGAACACTGTAACACGACAGACGGGAACACATCGGACACAAATGGAATGTTATGCAACATTGTAGGACTAACACTATAATGCCGTGGAAAACAGAAGACCTTGTAAGAGACCGTGGTTTGTCTTCAAAAGAAACAGTAAGGGAATTTGTGTACTTGGCCTATAAAATAATATCAAGCTGCATTTACAGATCCGAACCGAAATTATGACCGCGTTTCTGAAGCGCTGAAAACCAACGTCCCTATAAAATTCGGTGTGAATGCACCCTTAAGACTACTTTCATAAGAGTGTATGACTATTTCCAAGCTCTGTTGAAATTATTGCACTTTGCTGTTTAATCAATTGAAACCTAATGGCTAATGGCTACAAAGTTAGAGATTTAGGCGCGCCATAGCTGAACAAACTAGAACAAACTAAGTCACAGCGCCGCGCTATTCTGAAGAAGAAGCCGCGATGTCGATGATGATACTATAGCATACGAAATATTGATCACCCTAACCATAAGTTTTTTTGAGTTTTACAGATTGAATCTAAATAAAAAATATACAATAGGCACTGCCCGCATTTGAACCTGGAATCTCATCTTTTACTAGAACGACGCTTTAACTAACTAAGGCACATTGTAAATGGCTGCATCATCTCAAGTTTAGGCAGTTGAAGAAATGAAATCTTGGCAAAACTAGAAGAAAATATTGTTGTTGTTGTTGTTGATGAGGATAATGATGGGATGATAGTTATAAGGATGATGTCGGTTTGTACCATATAGCTGGGGAGTACAGTATTACTAATTGTTTGTTGACAACAATCTAAAAGAAAATTAGCCAATAAATAAAAAATAAAAAAAACAATATAAAAATGTTTTATTACTTTAAAAAAATAAAAAACTAACTAATAAATAAATCAATAAGAAAATAGGCACTGCCCGGATTTGAACCGGGGATCTCCTGTTTACTAGACAGGCGCTTTAACCAACTAAGCCACAGCGCCGCTTACTTACGGCTTCTTTATCCCAATTTAGGTTTGTTAGCTTTATTAACCGGATCGATAATTATTATTGCAAATTATAAGGATGATGTCGGTTTGTACATATAGCTGTGCAGTACAGTATTACTATTTTCACAATCAAATTTGTTGAATTGTTACAGAATAATTTATATTTAAAAAGAAATCTAAAATTAAAAAAAATCAATAAATTTAAAAAGAACAAAAATGTTGTATCATTACTTTAAAAAAATAAAAAACACTTAATAAATTAATTAAAAAATAGGCACTGCCCGGATTTGAACCGGGGATCTCCTGTTTACTAGACAGGCGCTTTAACCAGCTAAGCCACAGCGCCGCTTACATACAATGGCTTCACTATTCCAATTTAGGGTTATTGGCTTCATTTAACCATTAAACGGATCGATAATTGCTCCACGTTGCAAATAAAAAGTCTGTTGGTAATCTATGAACAGACGATACGTTGCGGTGTGTATAAATAACAACACTTTAAATATATGGGTTTATATATCAAGTTTAAAAGCGAATTAAATTGTGAGTGAAGTAGTGGTAAGCATAATATGAATTATAGGCCTAACTGAAAAAAAAATGGTCAGATTGAACCAGTGATCTCTGTAGGCAGACTCTTTACACAAATAAACCACTTCATCATTTTGAAACGGCTAACTTGACTTTTCTATGGCGACAGTGTTATCATAGTTTTAGTTTTGCAATTGTATTATAAACCACTACGGTACCTACAGTGATATCATTAAAGCCCCGATTAATTTGAAACATTACAAGCATATCGTCCAAAAATCATTTGTACAGACACAGTACAATAGCACTTCGTATCAATAATGGGGTTATCGATTTAATTTGATAATGTTGCCATGATATAATGGACTTTGCAACTAAGACCTGCCCTTGTGTACTTTCTATACGGTACGGTATGGGACCTAGCGCAGCGTAGACGTGCGTAAACTAGCGTGTTCATGGGACATATGCGTACCCCTGGCTATAAAATAACAAGATTTCATTGGTGAGTAAATTTTAATGGCACTTTGGATTTGAGGGATTATTACAAAAAGAAATCACATTCAAAAAGAAAACTTAAATACAGTAAACAATAATAAAACCCTCTACCCCCACCAGAAAAATTATAGAGCCACAACATATAAACAAAAAAGGAATCAGTAGGCACTGCCCGGATTTGAACCGGGGATCTCCTGTTTACTAGACAGGCGCTTTAACCAACTAAGCCACAGCGCCACAGTTGATATGCTTATCAGTGTTGACTTAATTTGTCGGGTCTATAATAATTGCTCCGCGTAAGCTAAATAATCAACTGCAGTAACCCACAACACCATTTAAAACCAAAACGACTAATCCGATATTTTACTTTGGATATTTTGTGCTTATGGTACCTCATAATCCAGCTTAAACGTACGTAACTTGCGTGTTTGTGGGACATGCGCGTATTTCTGACTAATTAAGTAGCACGTTCTCATTAGTCAGCTAACTTTGAGTGACACTCAGGAAATTATGGTCGATGCGTGTTACGTCTATATTATATATATTGTTAGTTGCCATAGAGAGTTGAACATCTTCGAAGCCGTTAAAAAATACATATTAACACCATGATGATAATGAGTAGTAATAGTCTGTTGAGATGTTGATGACAATTTTTAAGAATCATGATATTCACTATGCTTTTATTTGCGCATGATACATTTACTTGATATAATAATTGAAAGTGGCTTAATAGGGCATAAATAATGATCTGAATTACTGATCATGAACAGTACCGTAACTTCTTTCTAAAGTATCTTTTTGTGTACTAGACATGGTGCCTCTTTCGCCGCACCAAGGCTATGTACATATCTGTTACAACTGGAACTGTATACATTTTACAGTCAAATAGATGGGATTGTTTCGTTATTGATTTTAACAGTAAACCAGCAGAAAAAAGTAAACTTAATTTAAATAGGCATGATTAACGTTATTTTTGATAATAGAATGCTTTCTGTGCGCGTGACTGTGTGTAATTACTGTAGCATCCGTGTTTTCGAGATGATTATTATTATTGTTATTATTATTATTATTATTATTATTATTATTATTTTTACTAGTATTATCATTATTATATTTTAATAGGCCTAATGATAATGACAATTACAATAAGAAGGATAAATACAATGATATTGAAAAATATTAATAATGAATAATAAATAATAATAAATTATATGTAGGCCTAATGATTAATTATGATAATAGTAATAAGGACAATGATCAATGAGGATGTAGTTTTCACATACGGTAGCCTACGTAGGCATAGTGAAAGAGCGACGCTGCCTCGACATCGGTTGTTGGATCCCCCTCTTGAAACCAATCCAAATTATATACCCTTTTGGCAATTTCAAAATAATTTACCAGTCAGATATATACTTTTAATTAATACATTTTTATAATTGATAACTCCTATAACATTTGCAAATCGATGACGCACACTGACGCACATACCCCAGTGGGGTCCTCTGTCTGCAGGCCTATATATTCAGATACAGAAAAACCAGAGACAACTATTGAATATATTACATATTATATAGTTGTCTCAGATTATAATCGTCAAACGAATTATTTTCATTTCCATTCATCTCGTTCACATACATGTAAACCTAGTAGAGAGCTTGGTGATCAAGATCTTTGCCTTTCAACCTACGTCCTGGTTCTAATCATGTGGCACAGGTGTCCTCGACTAAAATCATCTCCACTCACTGCGTAATGCATTGGCAGATTAGGAGTATACTGTTTTATTTCAAAGGACCCTGAGAATATGAACCGAGTTTCTTGGATTAGCTGGAATATTAACCTTCAATAAATAATCATAAACTAGATTTCAAATAAATACCGTATAGTTTTATAAATTGGACACATATTTAAAAAACAAAACAAAAATGGAAGCTTTATCTCTTTAAGCCTCCTCTGAGACTAACTTATGTATGTTAATCTATCACCTACATCCGTACCTTACAACATATTACACGAGTACTGTATAACTAATCGTAACTAATTCTTTGGCTGCTAGATATATAATCATTTAATAAAACTGGCTCTTGATTTTAATAAGACAAAGGAATGGGACATCAACGCGTTACATTGTAACGCGTACAGTGAACACGTCACCAATTTGGATCTTGCTGTCCACACTATTATGTTGTATGCCCATAGATATGATGTGCCGTATGTATAGTTATAATGTGATGTAATCATGACCATATTTAGGCATATCAGCGTCTTGAATTGGCGCTATATAAATATTTGGCATCATTGTTATTTATTATTAATTATTATTATTTTATCATTATTATTATTATTATTATCATTATTATCTTTATTATCTTTATAATTATTATTATAGTCTGGAGAGTTCCGTGAGAATTCTCAGCAAATCTATTGCGTAACTTTACATAGGATGACTAACATGACGTACCGGGTAGTTTTTTCTTATTAATATCGACAAAAACTCGTGACCAATCATTAAAGAATATAAACAATGGCCTATAGGTCATAGTTCACATAGGCCTACTTAACTGAGGAATCGGTTCCTTTAAACCAACTTGAAGTCATCATTATTATTAAATTATTTGAATATTCTTTAATTCATTCATTCATTAATTATAGGCCTACTGTACTGTTTGTAGCCTTTGACTTTCTGTGCTGTCGATAGGCTCGACTAACGTCACTATACAGACCAGAAAAGATATTCATCTGGTTCCAAGAAAAAAGTCATACAGATTTCATCATTAGCGATACGCGATAAACTCCGATAATGTTCTTTAAATTATATTAATATCTCCTGTTTATATTTTACTTCCGTTTTTGTGCGACGAGCTGATTTGTCGGTTTTCTGTGGTCAATCACGGAAATTAGTCAACAATACAAAGTACAAAACTAGCGGAATCTAATCATATCATCATATACTGACTTTAAATCGTCAATTAGTTCTCATTTCAATTGACAGCAGATATCTCGGTGAGTGAAGAACAACTTTATTCCGCTTAATAATTAGTATCTATAAGTCATGAGGGTTATGGAAATATAGTTATCGGCAGGTAATTTCTTATACAGAAGATGCAGTTAACTGTATGTCTGAACTGAGTAAACTGTCTAGTAGATATTGCAAAGGCAACAAACACAAACAAGAGGGGGCATTGATTAACTTTGCTCTTGTTACAATGATATCGGATTAAAGAAACAACACTACCAGTCTGTGTTTATGTTCTTTCGGCTCATCTACTCCATTGTGCGTTTTTCACCGAGGATCTTTCAGGAACCAATCAAGCGCTAAAGAAGTGGATATCAAGGTTTCACTGAGAGTGAATCCTACAGTTGGCCCCAAATGAATGGTAGTGAACGGTCGATACACAACTAAGGGCCTATTGAAAAATTATAGACCTGATTTCTCCGAACGTCTTTTTATGACAGTAATCAACTTGGCCTGCTTCATGTAGTCCTATGTTTCTTTGAATTTGAAAAGAAAAGCTATAGAAAACTGACGAGTTTCCACACATGTAAGTACCATAAGAATTGAATCATGCCCACATGCATCTGATGGGGGGGGGGGGGAGGATTTTTGCTGACATGGTTGTAAACACCTGTCTCTTATACACATCTAGATGTGTATAAGAGACAGGACACGAAGGGACCCTTAGGGGCGAAGAAAGTCATTGATCGAGTTCCTAGTCCACATTTCAAGCGCCCTGAGCATCTTACATTAGATGGATTTGTGCGCTATATAAAACTACACTATTATTATTATTATTATTATTATTATATCAAAAAGAAATACAGTACTGTGGTTACAAATAATACTGAAAGATATGTCAGCCTTAATTTTGTTAAAGCAAGGTTAAAGTCATCTACCTTAGTAGAAATAGGCCTCTTGGCTACATTTCCAATTCCATTTCTGGATAAGCACGCTCTACTTGTACCGTATGTGTTGGTACAATGACAAGAGTTGGTCCATGTTAATAGGTCCATGGTCCAAGTAGGTCCATGGAGGTAAAGGTCCATTAATAGAAATAGACCTAACTATAAAAACAATGACGTCATCAATTGTGTTTCTTTATGTTCAAGACGTCAGCGATTTTGCTACGTGACTGTTCTCTACAACACATGGCAATTAATCTCGTACTGGAAAAATGTATTAAACAGTTGACTAATGTATTACGGTATTTATTGATTACCAGAGTGATGTTGCCTTTTTTAGTGGGACCGGCACAGACTCTGGTATAATATATCCATTAAATGTTGCATAATTGTTTCCGGTATTATTATTCGGTATTTTAGTGTTAAGTATGTCTAAATAGGTCTACAACATATTCAAATGTCTTGCCTATTTCAACTCAATTTGTCGGCACCATAGAACACGGTTTCGGCTCAGTAGCATCTAAATGACGTTTAATTACAAGTCATTGAAGCGTTAATGGGACACTTGTTGCTATCACACCTATCGAATACCTTATGGGCGCCACAAAACGAAGTCTTGACACCTCAGAACATCACTGCTTACGTTAGCATAATGAGGAGTTAGAGCCTGCATTTAACACCTCTATGCGTATTGTAAACCTTGTCAAGTATGATTTAATACAGATTAGCGTACCGTTGCTTTTATGAACTGTCACCTGGGCTGAAAATGAGTTTATTTATTTAAAGCGTGAAATGCATTGTATTTCTTTAAGTAATTGATAGATAGGCCTAGCTAAATATAATTTAAGAATAATGATGGGACTGAAGTTTGAACTATATGACTTTTCCATGGGTAGCAGAAAATTCTTAGCCCGGACGAACTGGAGCCATGACTTTTCTCTGACATTACAAACTTACAGATTATTTGTATGCCTACTGTGTGTATAGGGTGGGGTGAGGGAGGGGCAGGGTGGGGTGGGGTGGAGCAGGGTGGAGGGGCTCTTGGACCCTCGTAAGGGGGAAGGAACAACCAAGTCTCAACCCTCAGACTATCAATATAGGAGCATTTTGGCCCAGCAGTTTGGACTTTTATGGGTTAGTCTTATTTTACGCCAAATAAATCCAATAAATTCCAGATCGATGTATGTTAGGCCTACTTGTTTTGTAATTTTTCGAAAATATTTACGTATACTTGTATTTATGTTCATTAGAGAACGAAGGCAAGACAAAGACATTCGAGGCTAGAAATGACGATGGAGGAGGACGACGTACTATATAAAAGTTCGAATGACAATAGCTACATTGCCGACCTGCTTCGCGAGGTAGAGATTAAAATCGGTCCAATACCACCAAGTCTTCTCCCAGCCGCTCTTGACGGCCCCAGAAATTTCCAGGACAACGCGGATTCGCACATCGAAGAATACCAAACACATTTTCGCCGCAAAGAAGGAAGCGAAGATTCTGGAATTATTCTTGATATGAACGATCCAGATGAGTTTGCTAGGTGTTACTTAAAAAGGGCAGGGCATAAGGTTGTGTCAATGGACGTCGATAAAAATTCAAATATACAGCCAAGTCCGGTCACGAAGCATACTGATAGGGTACATGGGATTGACCAAAAACTCGAAAAGATAAAAGATATCATAGTAAGTAGAAATTACGGATCATTATTAATTTATTATTATTAAAACCAAAAATAACAATAATATAAATGATCTTACTATTAATATTAATAACAACAAGGATGATGATGATGGTGATGATTATGATGATGAAGATGATGATGATGAGAACGGGAAAGATGATCGTGATGATGACGAAATTGTGGACAATGATGCTGATTTTGATAGTAATAATAGAAGTCATTCGCATATTATTAGGTAGGTGTACCCATGTACACTGCGAGTGTTTGCACTTCCACTGTTAGAAGTCAATTCGCAGATTAAAAACCTTTACCGGTTCTCTGGGGGCGCATTTAGCATCTATCAAACCTAATCGAGCATAATGTGCGATAATGCGTGTTTAAATTGTGGGCGCTAGAAAAAACACCACCTTTTTAAAATAATTGTCATAGTTATTCCTCAGGGTATTCAATAAGTAACTATTGTAGATTAAGGCCTTTGGTCAAAAGGAAACCCGGTATTCGTCACAATTCGTAAATATCGTTAATCTTAACCAACTTTACTGATAACTGGAAGTTGGACTTCTTTCGTATATGCCTATTAGGCCTACTTTGTTCCTTAACCTCTTTAATTACTATTTATTATTTATTTTATTTATTAAGCTTCATCACTGCACACACAACGAGCAAAAGTAACATAATAACAATACAGAAAAAGCAGCGAATTAGATTTATCTTCTGGGTTTACCTTAAAGTCACAGCAGGTATAATTTATTGAACGAATACCGAAGACCAAAGAACGAATATATATTTTAAAACAAGAATTAAATAATAGGCCTACCACGCCGAATAGGCCTATGTTTTGATATGAAAGAATATAATATTGTTTTAGGTTATAAAAAGGGGTACTGTATAGTGTATTTAAATTAAATAATATATATAATTTAATGATTTAGTTGGAGTACAATCATTAGTTATCGTCTACCGTAACCATGTCTGTGCTTACAAAAGGCCTACGTACAAAATTATTGTTGCTGGTCACTACACATGTCCACATGATGCGGCTCTATTGAAATATATCTAATGCCATGCTAATGAGGCAGGATAGCGGAACTAATCAATTGTGTGTATAGTGTGCTGTTATTTCATACTGACCAGCATGCCTTCCTTGTGTAGTTTGCACCGACTTCAGAAACGCAAAAACCATTACTTGTGTGTAAATAATCAAGCGTTACAAATCGCAAGAACCACGCGTGATACCAAATAATTATTGTGGTGGTGTGCTGGCCAAAAATGAGTGGAGGTTTTAGAGCTTATTCGATTGTTAAAAGTATATTATCAGTTTACATTTGTTTATATGAACACATTTTATAAGAACACAGAGACTGAAATTGCTTAAAAAATAAGAATAAAATGAGCCTTAGATTTTTTTTTTAAACATCGTTAAATCTATTTTAAAAATTAACAAAGCAAGGTAGTCACACACAGTATCGATGTTTAAAGGGTTATTTTATACAGTACTGTATTCTTTATAAATACAGAAAAGTAATAGGCCTAACTGATGTATAATAATTTCAATCTTTAACAAGTGTAAAATAAGAATAAAATTTTGGGTCCGAAAGTGGCCAAAATATAAGAATACTAAGTCTGGGCAAAATTGTACTGGTTCTTATAAAAAAAAAGTGATGTCTTCGTTGGTTGGCGGTCTTTTAAACAATCCGGCATTATGCAAACTTTTCGCAAGATACGGTACTAAGAGAGAGGGAAGATTAGAGAAAGAGACAGTAAAATGCTCAATCAGTGAATACAAAACTTAGGCCTATCTAGTCAGATTAAACTTGATGCTTCTGGGTCTAACACTTTTAGGATTTAATGTCAAAAGTTAATGAAAAGATAAACATTGTGGGTTTTTCGAGTATTGTATTCAATATAATTAAGGTTATCTTGAGGTATCTCCCTCTTGTGGTTTATCTGCGCAAAGTAAATCTTCTGTGTTGGCCTAAACACTTAATACAATTGAAAACCTTATACTGTAATCCTCTTCCAGAGAAGTTTCTTTGAATGTACCCTTGAAATGTAAAGGCCTACTAATGTGTACGGATAATCGTAAATTAGAGAGCAGGCACAGATGTGCGACTGTAATCGGAATAATTGTACAGGTTTATTAAGTCGGTTTTCATTTAAAACAAAAACAAAAAACAAAAACAAAACAAAAAAACTCTACGCTGTCGCTACAGTTTTCAGAAAGAGAGGGTACGTATTGTACTGACCAACTCAGTGTCATTTCCGGGTGTGTAAAAAAATGTCGCAATCTGTCAATATTTCAAGTGGGCAATAATAATGTCGTATCATCCGTTATTTGAACTTGTTACATTAAAATGTGGACAGAACGTTAGTGAAAGTTTTTGCCGCTTATTATGCAGCACGCCTCAGACATCGACAGCGGTAAAATACATACTTATTTGCTATGGATGCATCTTGCGCCCGCTTTCATTTTCAATTATTTTTTGTTAACTGCATAAATCATAGAGGATCCAACATTATTACGGTTTTTACATTTTTGACACTCGGTGGTATGAATCCGCTGGAAATAGCGCGGTATAATGTTTATAGTAGGCCTAGATAGAGCGCGCTAACTTTTATTTGGTCCGCTACAAAAATCATTAGTGAATGACGTTGTCGTTTGTGTCGACAAGTCTTAACATTATTCTAGTGTAAACGGATTTTATAGGCCTCATTGGTCCCTTGTTTAAATATAAGCATACAATAATCTGTTAATTTGTTTCTGGATACATTTTTTGTTCATTTCAGGCAGAAATAAAGGAATCTGATGCCAGGCTTATGCAACAGTTTTTATATATTCATGATGGAATAGAGGAGATAAAATGGGCTAAGGAGTACTATGAGCCCTCCGGCTCATGCGAGTCAATGTCTTACACCTCTCGAGAACAGCTTAATGAATCGATGGATCTGCTTCATGAAAAATGGAAACTGAGGAGAAACTTAGCCGGCTCAAGTGAACTTCTGGCTGTTTATGAATCAAAAGTCAGTCTGCAGAACTTGCTAAAAGGGAGAACGGATCGCACTTCGCAACGTCACTACGCACTAGGATGGTATGGAAAATCGAACGGTCGGAACACTTCGTTAAAAAATGATTTAATGCATCCAGAGGCGTACCTTGATCGGAAACGCCGAAGTAGCGTAGGTGCAATGTTCCAATCGGAAGTGAATACTTCGGCTGTTCGTCATGACCGAAGGAAATCCTCTGCCGGTATAATTTATCCGATTCCATCAAGTTACGTCTCGCCTACTGAACTAAATGTCCTAGAAACAAAGTTCAAAGAGGCATTAACAATGAACGATTCTTCGGATACCGCTTGTCTTTCTTTATGACGTTGAGCATATAGGTAGCAGACGATTTAACTAAATTACTAGGCCAAATAATATTGTATATTCAACGATGATAATACTGAAACTTTGTAAAAGTTTGGGAAAATACCATTTCGTGTAGACACACATCGACGGTCATAGAAAGTAAAACAAATAGCAGAGCTTCCAACAAACAATTGTGGACTTTGTATCAATATACTGCAGCTTAAATGTAAAGTCAAATATGTCACATCGTGTTTGAACTTAACGTAGGCCTACATTAGCAGATAATCTGTACAGTATTGTGATATGATGGATATTAACCGGACTGACTTCGATTCCCCGTATGGACCTATTTGTCTTTGAAGGCCGGGGATTTTTCCTGTTCGTTATTATGCTGTGTATAACATTTTGCGTGATGATGTGGTAAACATATGTTGATATTGCACATGTAAGCTATTGTAAGCACGCTTATATATGAACTTACATTATATTGAATTCTTGTATAGGCACGATAGGTCTGTGTCACCATACAAATACTAAGTATTTATATAATCATCTATAATATAGTTCTAATGAGGGCGCCATATGAATTGGAAGCATAACTCGTAAAATATAAGTGCTACTTAATCTCCTCATTTATTAAACCTACGTGGTAACAATATAGTTTAATATATATATATATATATATATATATATATATATATATTCATTAAAATTAAGTCTCTGACTATGGAGTTTTTTTCTTTCTTTATTCTTACACCCAATGAATACATGAGGTACTGTACCTAATATACCTAAGTACACATGACCTACACTATTTTCTTCTACGTAACTGAAGCCTATTTACTCTATAAATAATGCTCTCCATAATATATTTTCTTCATGCTATAAACTCATTAAGAATATTAAAAAGTTAAGAGAGTGATAGGACTCGCGATGTTCTTGTTTGAGGATTATAGTTCTATATTTTAACATCACTAAGACATTTTTCCCCCCTGCCAAATGTGTCGAGCTTCTCCGATGGTACCACCTCTCCTCTCCCCGATACCCATAAAAAGACATGCATTTCAAATTGGGTCCTCGGTCCCCGGAGAGAGGGGTGTTCCCACTGGCCCCGTGTAATTCTATCCGCTGGTCTCATTGTGTTTTAGGATGAACAATTGAATTTGAATGAGGAGCGCCTCAGGCCCTGCGTGCAATATTAGCCATGTGCATGTTAAAGCCAGGCCCCAGATAACAGCAGTGGCTCCAGAAATTTGCCAACAAGGGGCCCGTACGACGTCCAACGGAGGGGAATAGAATAGATTGAATAGAGCCTCGGTCGAGGTCTCGGAATAAAAAAAAAACCCTCGTGATTGTTGACAGGGAAAGTTTCATGGCTTTGTATGATCCAAACTGTGCTTTCAGACCACTATATTGGGGTTGGCAATCAAAATAACGTTATTTGGATAGGCAAATTATTATTATTTTTATTTTTGGCTCGACGACCATGTCGTAGGGACGGACGCCAGGGGTTCCAGGCTTGTCCGACGGTGGGGAATGCCCCTCCTCCATCACGCTGGAACCACCAGTGCCAGAGAAGAAAAAATGATATGTTGTACAACCGATAGTAGAAAAAGAGTGGTCATGCCCCTTTTTCTCCAGTTTGTAAATATTAAAAAAATCTGTAGTTAACCGTCCCAATATTTTGCCAAAACTCTTTTTGTGTCTTACAAAAATCAATTGTACAACATACCATTTTCCCTCCAGAGCTTGAGTATGAATATGCCTACCAACGTTTGTCATATAATCCAGTTACATGTAACACTACATTGATAAATTGACACTGAACAAGTTTATTAAACTTAACCGTTACAAGAAACGAAGATAAATATAGACAAATTTATTTTCTTGATATATCCTCTATCAAATTGCACACACTGTATATTAAAGTATTTTTTTTAAATAAGCACCTTAATAGTAATAGGCCTAAATTTAAGTTTTGAAGCTAAAAACCAATAATAATTAAAAGGGTGAAATTTCATTCGATATATCAGCTGCAAAAGAGAAAGATATGATTGCATTTTTATTATTAATACTATTATTATCTTTATCATCATTATTAATCATTTTTGTTCTTGTGTATAGTATTTCATACATTTGTTCATTTTCCTTGGGGATATTACTATTATTACTTAAAATGATAATTATTAGAAGTAATAAAATAACTTATGCATAGATAAACAATAAATAATATAAAATGACAACTTATTCTGAAAACTATATTAAAGTGGCCATCTCACCAGCTGACGTCATTGTGGTGATCATTATGCACTGGCCATCGTACGACTGGGTGCTAGAGGGCGTACGGTATTACCTAATTGAGAACATACTTTCAGAATGTTGGAATATAAAGTCCCAACTACATAACGATAGAGATTTAAATCGCGGTATGCTAGCCTAGAACTCGATATCATAAAACATTTCATATAAATGTTAAGCTTATCATAAACATTAATATTAGGCATTTTATAGTAGTCAGAAATCTCATAACTCATCATGCCTAGGCCTGTTGCGTCACAATAAATTCCCGGGTATTAACAATATCTAGGGCCTCTAGACCTATGGAACACGGTTATCTTCATGATTCCACCAGTCCACAGTCTGCAGTAATCAGCGTAGGTACTGAACCCTAGATAACCACTTTTCATCCACTCGATTCCTGGGTCACGGGTGGATGAAAAGAAGCACGCAACCTTGTTCCACGCAATAATAAAAGGAGGGGTCAGTATTGAACCATTGATCTCTGAATTAGAAACCAAAGCTTTACCACTACGCCAAATCCTTCTACCCCATTAAGATAAATCGCACTGCCGGGGTAGGTATACGTGAACCACATTTTCGCGTCCATAGGCCGTACCTATAGTAAAATATTTAGTTTTCTCTTTATAATACGTACACTTGCTCATTGTAAGTGTTTGTCACGTTGTATTGACGTTGGAGACAGCCTCAGTTACATAACTTCCATTTGATAATGTACAAGTCCATGCAGGCGGTGATGAGGCGCTCCTGCTGGCAACGGGTGTTGACGATGTGGAGGGAGACGAGAAACTCTCAGGACTAGAAACGTGAGCATTGTGAAGTGCCTCTGTAATTTGTAATAAGTTGTCTGTTTTTCCAAGTAGATAATGGTCTTCTTTATCCAAATCATCCTTTATTTGGCACAGAGAAGAGAAAAGAACATAAAAATAATAAAATCATAACTTAGTTGATTGCATAAATGAAGAAATACGGTACAGTACTTATAATATACCAGCAGAATATAGCACGTACTTTCCATGCTGGTTAATAAACATATATACATGTTTTGATTTAGCATGTGACCATTTCATTGTTTGTACATTTTTCCAATCTTAACATGACTGACTGCATTTTACACAGCCACAAGCAATGTTTTAAAGATGAACGAAGCACCTTAAATTGGGCCTAAATTTTCCCATCCACCGACAACATTTCGTTGTTTTATACGATAATGATCTTGATTAAGTGTTAATACATTAATGATTAACCACCACAATTACACTGCTGACGCCCAGGGTAATCTTAGTTTATCAATGGTTGTCTTCATGCTGGTCTGAGGCCTAGCGTACAACATGTAGCTTAATAGCTGTCACATTAACATTAATTGTAGTACTGCCATGTCGCCATTAAAAGAGAACGTAATTATAGCTTAAAATATAAAGGTTTGATTCTGTGTATATTTAACTAGCGCCTCATGTCCTACGATATGTATTTCATTATCGAATTATAATAACAAAGAATATGCGTGAAACCATATACTTACCAACCGTTGTATTAAGGCCTTTGTTGATATTTTCCCTTTGTTCAATTTTGATTTCGAAGAGCGCCGTTTACTGGATGAATTCGGTGGAATAGAAAATCGATTCTTACTTTCGTTCATTGCTTTTTTTCATATAAAAACACGATATATCTACATTAAAATTATGTGACAGCTAAGCCTGTTCATATTGTGTACTTGCCTTGCAAAGGAAGCCGTGACAAAGCAGCCTTCTCGCGACACGTCACAGGCAAACAGTCCTCCGGAAGGATGACAATTATGCGCTTGACATTGCAATAATGCGAGGCTTAGTCGTTATGATCATAACTGGCGATCGATATGAAGTGACGTGTATAGATTGCTCACGTATTAGACACATTCTACTAGTTTAATGCAAAGTCGTAGGTCAAATTGACCTTATCAATTAGAAAGTCATATAGATAGGTGTCGATATCGCATGTTGTTTACAGTTTTCTTCAACATGTGGTTTTTACCAAGGAGTAACAGCAATGAAATTAAATAGGGGTGCTCCCCTCGCTGGGAGTGCATAACCACCTCGGCCCCAGAGAGAGTTGAGCAAGTTTTAAGTCTTTTTTTTCAAATCTTTATTCAAGAAAGAAACATCGAAACCGCAGCCTTGCTGCTGAATTGCACGATATTTGCAAGTTAAATACCACAATAAATTAAAAATTAAGAAATTGCATCAATCGTGGTGGAAGAAGGGTGGGTGGGGACTAGGCACCTTGATAGCCGGATATGACATTATTTGTCTGTAAAAATTGTTATTGTTTTTTGGGGTTTTTTTTCAAAGCACTAATTTCAGACGAACTTCTTCCCCGACGGGGTCCATCGTCCGGTTCTCGGGGCCCTAATCCCCCGTAACTGAACTGGCGCGCGCCACCATAGTTTGTGTTAAGTTGAAGGTTGAGTTGAAAAACCGGGCACATTTTTTGACTTAGGGCCTACTTGAAAACCTCACTTAAGTTTGCATTATTAATCATCAATATCTTAACGATATAAGTGAATCACATCAGCTAAATAAATAATGTATATTTTGTACAATTATTCTTCTTTTACCGCAGGAACAACGCATACGGTGTATGCGTTGTAATTTATGTACGTATGTTTGGATGCATGGGTAATTATTATTCATAAGATTATTTTACGTAGTCCCAGGACGTTATGAATTCCAGGCCTACCCCTTTGCTTTCTGGTGGTTGCCTTAGGCATATCGTTACTCTGTCATGGGTCTGGATTTAATGTACTGTATACTGCAATTATCTCACTGGGATGTGTTGTTTATATGCGACAGTGTACGTCGATCGGCGTGCAATATCGTACTATTTTTTGCTTGTTTTTATTTTATATTCTAGATAATTATTACTAACTACAAAACAGTAATACCACCGGCGCTGTGGCTTAGTTGGTTAAAGCGCCTGTCTAGTAAACAGGAGATCCCTGGTTCGAATCCGGGCAGTGCCTAAATGTTTTTGTATTCATTTTGTTTATGATAAAGTACCGGTAACATCACATTCTATTCCAATCTAAGTAGGCCTATTTTACATTTTTATTAGTAAGTCTTCATATTATTTTCTTGGAAGAAACGTATACGATATTATAATTACAATAACCAGCAACTGAAATCAAAGTCACTCATTATTATGGTTGAACACCTCCTGTTTTGAGCATTAATCGAATAACATCAAACCACCTAATGCCACCGTGATTAGTTAGTTGAAGCGTCTGTCCCCGATGAGAACTAAGTGGGCGTGGTCAGGCGTTCGTTCTGCAGTATTACATAATCACACAATTTTAAATCTAATAATATCGGCCTACCTGAACTTTTACACTGTTAATATCCACTTATACACATTTCTGTTTTAAAGAGGATAAATTTAAAGAAATACACGACTATAACTTAAGCTAGTTAAGTATTTTTAGGGGGTGTTTATTCGAGGAAAATATAATCGTCTTGGGCGTTTTTGCGAGGGGGAATTTAATCCAAATGAGGTTCTAGGGGGGTGTTATTAAAAGCGGGGCGTATGTATGTATTACATGTACCTTGATAAACTAAGTAATGAAATAGCAATGACAGTTCTGGTGCCATGATAAAAATAATATATTACTTAGATCATGAATCGCTGTGATTTGCAAGGTACTACATGGCTCAACTATTTTTTACTTAGGAGTTATTGGTAAAAATCGCACACAAATCATACGACGTCACTGACAACGCCGGGGACGGCAACTCGATTTTGAGATTAATTTTCCGAATAACTTCTAATGACAAACTATTGTCTTCAGTTGTCTTTGTTGGTCATCCAACGCTCATTTTATCTTTTTTTGGTGATATTACTATTCTCAATAATCTATAAAACACCCACATAACAACGTCACGTTAGATCGATCGGTGGGGACGCCGTGGTAACGCCCGGTAGGGTCAGTTTCCGCTGGAAGGTATCAAGATGATAAACAGTTTCATTGAACTAAATTCTTGCTTATGTTAACCGCATGCTTGACTAAGATTATACTCACACTGGTTTCAAATAACGGTCAAGTAGATAAAAATCACCTTATTTTGCGAATTAACGCCCCTCAACTGATCCTCGAGCCCCACCCCCCACTTCACCTTCGCCCCCCTCCTATCATTCCCCATTTCAAGACATCTAGATACGCCACTGATTTTCATGGCCAGATGAATGAAAATACCCAATCGATGTACCACCAAATCGTAACCAGCCTTCACCATGCCCTCACGAGGTCACCGGGGACGCAACTGCTAAATAACTATTTGGCAGCGAAGGGACGTTACCAGTAAACAATCAACAAACTACCGGGTTTCTGGGTGATTTGCAAGGTACTACATGGCTCAACTACTTTTTACTAGGATTTTATTGATAAAAATCGCACACAAATCATACGACGTCACTAACAGCGCCAGGGACGGCAACTCGATTTTGAGATTAATTTTCCGAATAAAGTTATACTAAATAACTTCTAATGACAAACTATTGTCTTCAGTTGTCTTTGTTGGTCATTCAACTCTCATTTTATCTATTTTTTTGGTGATATTATCATTCTCAGTAATCTATAAAACACCCACATAACAACGTCACGTTAGATCGATCGGCGGGGACGCCATATTGACGCCCGGTAGGGTCAGTTTTCGCTCGAAGGTATCGAGATGATAAACAGTTTCATTGAACTAAATTCTTGCTTATGTTAATCGCATGCTTGCCTAAGATTATACTCACACTGGTTTCAAATAACGGTCAAATATTTAAAGATCACCTAAAATCACCTTATTTTGCGAATTAACGCCCCTCAACTGATCATCGAGCCCCAACTTCACCTTCGCACCCCCCACCTATCATTCCCCATTTCAAGACATCTAGATACGCCACTGATTTTCATGGCCAGATGAATGAAAATACCTAATCGATGTACAGTACAACCAAATTATAACCAGCCTTCACCATGCCCTCACGAGGTCACCGGGGACACACTGCTAAACAACTATTTTTGGCAGCGAAAGGACGCTACCAATAAACAATCAACAAACTACCGGATTTCTGGGTTGATTTGCAAGGTATTACATGGCTCAACTATTTTTTACTTAGGGGCTAATTGATAAAAATCGCACACAAATCATACGACGTCACTGACAACGCCGGGGACGGCAACTGATTTTGAGATTAATTTTCCGAATAAAGTTATACTAAATAACTTCTAATGCGATCAATTGTCTTTAGTTGTATTTGTTGGTCATTCAACTGTCATTTTATCTATTTTTCGGTGATATTACCATTTCAATAATTTTTAAAACACCAACATAACAACGTCACGTTAGATCGATCGGTGGGGACGCCGGTAGGGTCAATTTTCGTCGGAAGGTATCAAGATGATGAACAGTTTCATTAGACTAAATTCTTGCTTATGTTAACCACATGCTTACCTTAGATTATGCTGACACTTGTTTCAAATCACGGTCAAGTAGTTAAAAATCACCTAAAATCACCTTACTTTCCGAATTAACGCCCCTCAACTGATTATCGAGTCCCTCTCACCCATTTCATTCAAGACATCTGGATACGCCACTGCGGTTGGGTTCCAGGGGCTCCACTCCCTGGAAGCCACGGATATTAGACGAATTATGGCGAAATTCAAATTTCAAATCCTCTTTCTTCAAAGTGAAATTCTACAGTTTGGAAATTTTGCACGAAATCTGTCAACCACGATGTCAAGGTGGAGGTTGCTTCCCCTATTGCGATGTGTTCCAATGAGGCTATCCAAACGAGCATTTGTCATAACAGAACGCAAATTATTTTTAATTAGTTTCATTGAACTATTATTATTATTATTATTTATTATTATTATTATTATTATTATTATTATTATTATTATTATTATTATTATTATTATTATTATTATTATTATTATTATTATTATTATTATTATTATTATTATTATTATTATTATTATATTATTACATTATTATATTATTATATTATTATTATATTATTATTATCATTATTATTATTGTGATGAAAACTTAACACAAATAGTTCAATAAAAACAATATGGTGGTAACGAACATTACATGTAAACATTTTTTTTATTTTATTTATTTTGTTTATTCCCTGACAAAATTTATCACTGGATTCAAAAATCTGCCTTATCCCTTGCTGTGCCATTTTCCTTAGGTGAATAGACCATAATTGTAACTTTAGAGCACTGGTGAATATTTATTACTTCGTAATTTGCATAACGAATTATTTATAAACCATGGCTTCCTATGATGTCATTTTTTTTATATATAATGGCACTCGACCTCAACGGTTATTTATATATAATTGGAAGTAAAATCCATTACAGGGTATTTAGATAGGCCTATAATGACCTTCTTGACACGATAACACGTGTGCATTTAATGAGTTTGAAGTCCAAGCATTATATTGGTTTTGTGACAGCTATTACTTATATATAATGAAATGTAAAAGCAGTTAGGCCTATTTATAAATAATGAGTTTGAAGTCAATTCGTTATTTATATATAATGAAATCAGTGAACTTATTATATATAAATATTATTTATATATAATGAAACCAGTAACCTTATTATATATAATGTTTGGTTAGCCTTTCATTATTTATATATAATATAATAAGTAAACTAATTATATATAAATATGAAACGTTAACGCAACTATTTACATATGATCTTTTAGACGTAAAAGTATTGTATATAAATAATGGGTGATTTATTCAACTATATGTTGAATAATGAATTATATATAAATAATTGTGTTAAATATATTAAATAATAAATTTAAATAATAAATAATAAATAAATAATAAATAAATAATAAATTAAATAATAAATTTACACTTGGCGCCTTATATATTTTTTGACATTGGCCTTTAAAATACTATAAACACAATCGGCTATAACGGATCATATGACGCAAGTAAATCACATACCAGACTGGGAGAACATCAATATCTTACATAAAGAACAAGGGTGGCTAACACGGAAAATTAAAGAATCAATATGTATTAGGAGAAATAACGCTACAATGAATAGTGACGAAGGCGTACATCGCCTCTCACACTTATATGATCAACTATTAAAGACGGCTGGAGCGGCCCGCTACCATCGAGCATCGGCGGAAACCCTTCACAGATTCTGACGAAGCCTGACTGATAGCCAGGCGGAACTGTCAACAACAAAAAACAGTGAGTAATATTTGTTTTATCACAAGGAATTTTACATATTTACTATAAACACACTTTTTTGGGATGCAAAATTAAATTAGATATAGACCTATAAAATTAAACATACAAAGACATAACTGAATTCTTAAATAACCATTCACTTTATTGGACGAAAGCTTCATATTCATAATATATTCACATATTCTCAATAATCATTTTATTTATATTATCTACATGTTGATACCTACTTCATTATTACTCAGCAATAACACGCTGAGATATAGTAGTTTTTGATACTCATAATAATTCAGATTGATTCATTTAATTTAATTATTTTTTTCGCGATGATCGTTGAAAGCACTTGGTGCATATTCATATTTCTGTACATTTACAATATTGTCTTGTCTAAACCTCATGTTGATTTGATAAAATTGTCTATCAATATTTGAAAGGCTTAGATAGGTCTAAATCACTTTTGTTCAGGGCACAATTTTTGTCACGTCAATCACCGATACTCAGTAAATATTGCTCCGTGTGTGAACTGGACCATTTATGCTGCTCACAGTATATAAATCGGCCGTCTTGCGTCATCTAGAAAATATATCATAAATATTGTGTAAAACGCAACATGGCAAGGATTCAAACATAAAAATTAAACCATCAAAATAAAATGTAATTTATCCAAATATCAAATTTTAAATGAATGTCCTTAATTTCGTCGGTGTGCTCTTATTATTTTGTCAGAAAAATACAGGTAAATAGTAATAACAGTGCTCGAATAGGAACAGGCTTTAATAATATCAACGAAAGGTTACTTTATTTCAAAACTAGGAAAAAGGGTGCCTCTTGCGGGATGAACCTGTCACGTCCCGCTATCAAGGCAAGGTTTTTACACACTGGTGACTTTAACAATATAGGATTATCAATGTCGTCATATTGCTATCTGAATAATAAAAGAATGTTGACTGTTTTTTTTTCAATTCAATTTCTTTTATTGCTACGAAAACCATCGTGGTTAAATATCCGCTTAAACCCATGCAAGGTTAAGGGAAGTAAAAATAGACGAAAAGTTTAACATGTAGGAATGCAAAGTCCCATAAAAGTTTATGAAATCTAATAATTAATTGATAAGCAAAAAGCAAACTCACCAATACTTTGCACCAATTTGATTTGTCCATCTTGATCGCATTCATACATACGCCGAGCCATGATGTTATTCAGAAGCCTGGTTCTAAATAAACAATGTTCTGGAATTGAAAGTGGAGATCTCATTGGCGAACAAGATCCGTTTGGCGAACGTACGTGTCCAGTTGTTGCACAAGTCGATGGTGAAGGTTTAAATTTCTTTACACTAAGATCAAGTGGTTCATTATCCAAAGATGGTCGCTTTCGACTAGGCCTATGTGTTGTAGTGGAAAGATCAACTGGATATTTGGTAACATTCGGCATAAGATAAACACTGGGGTTGTATTCAACCTGATGATAAACCAAACTCACTGCAGCTTGAGGTGATCTTGTATTTTGATGATTGTTGTCAAATCTTACATTGGGTTGAGATGTAATTTGCACGCCTGATGAACCAACCATCAATTCCCGTACATATTTCTGATAACGTAATTTTAAGTCCACCCAACCTTTCCCCATTCCTTTACAGTGTTTACAATCTTCATTCATAATCCAAAAGTTATCTTTTCCTGAAGGCCTGTCGGGATGACGTGGAACTTTCTTGAAACAATCGTTGATACTCAAAGTATGACGCACACTGTTCTTCCATCCTTCATAACCCCCACGAAGGCAATAAAAAGCTTTTGGCATGAAATTTGTAATGTTCTGTAGCGTCATCATGGTATTGGGATTCGACACAATGGCAAAGGTAATCATCTCGATGTAAGAAAACGGTGACTTGACACGCCTCATATAGTCTGGTCGTGGACGCTTTCGCTTATTGACTTTCGGTGCTTCGGTCGGTGATTCAATTTTTATTCCCTTTGTAACACATTTAACATCATCAGAATCCTGAGGCTCCACCAGTTTAACAGAAACACTATCTGGAACAGCTTCATGAACGGTGGAGTCTGGCGAGGCAACCACGTTCATATTATTCAATACTCCTGCCATATTCAATATAACTAGTGTCTGTCTCTTAGTCAACAACTCAAGTAGCTAGTAAAGATTATACAAATTACCACAGTTTATAAACACATAGGATTTGGATCTCACCTTGTCGAAATGTAATGTAATTGGTCAAATTAAAAACAAAGGCTATTGTTTCAATCGTTACATAGTTTGGGAGTTTAACAAGCGTGCTGCCAACGTGAATACAAAGGGAGTTTACTAGCGTTGGAGTCAAATTGTTTGAATATTTTTCATTGAATTGCACTGAGGGCGTGGATGAAGCCACGCGCTTTTGTTTCTTATTATTCATTACAAAGCTTGATTTTCTAACACCTTTAAGCACATAATGTACGTGTTAAAATTTGTATTGATACAATTACTGTTGAAATCATTTATTACAATGTCAGCCTTTTATATGGTGGACTCATTATATTGGTTATGTTTGGGAAATAGTATTTCAGATAGGACAAATATTTGGAATTCATAATTGTAGTATAGATATCGGTTTAAATTATAATTTTTAACGAGGTAGACGAGTCTTTGTATTAATTACAATACTATCAGAAAACTAATTGCAATTTTAACTCAACCTATTTACTTATATTATTAATATTTATTATTATTTATTTTATTATTTTTATAAATTTGGTTTTTTTGTAAACCCATTTTTATATATATATTTCTTTCTACTGCAGTTTTTTCTTGCTATATTTAATCACAGTAATTAAGTTTATACTGATTTTGTTATTGTTGCCCATCTTTTACGGTTGTGCCTCTGTTATAAAAGAGAAGCAATAAAGTTACTTACTTACTTAAACATAAGTTTGTTAACAATGTAAAGAAAGTACACAACACAGTGGATCAACAGGTAGGCCTATTGTAACTCGAAATAAGCACCAAGTGATGTCAACGATTGAGTTTAAATTACTGTACTAGATCGAATTATTTATTATTATGAAGATTCGGAAGGTGGATATCGACATATAGATAAAGTAAAAACAAATTATTACAAATATGTGTAATAAATATGAAGCATTCGTTCAGTAAACGTCTATATCACATGAACTAAATATAGCAGACAGATATATTTATTTATTAGTAGTACATAATGCTTGTCGAAGACGACGACAATGATGATGGATGATGACGTTAAGTAATTTTTAGTAAAACGGCATAAAATATTTTATCCTTCTTTTCAAGCTTATAAGTTATTTATTTCGTTATGCCCCGGGATTGGGATAAATAATATAACAACTTGTAACTTGGTCCAGTTATAAATTTGTTTACATTTTACTCAACCGATATGATGCTTCCAAATTATTTATCTAAATCCAGTATCAAATATAATAAGACACGACCTAGTACCTTCAATTCTGCATAGTAAAAGTATGCAGTACAAAGGAGGTAGTCAAAAACAAACTAAAAAAGTTCCAATAAATAATGGTTTTTATTTGCCTTTAATATGAGCGTGGAGGTGTAAGACGACCAGGTCGTTTCGGCCCTGAGTCGTTTTGGATTGGAGGTATGAAATACAGCATACTTCTTTGTTTTAAGAGTGAACACTCACATTAATTGTTAATGTGTATTTTTAAGTGGCGCTGTGGTCTATAGTTGTTTAAAGTGCCTGCCTAGTGAACAGGGAATCCCTGGTTCAAATCTGGGTAGTGCCTACATTCTTGTTGCTAGATTAAATAATAATAGTTTTATAGTAGGCCTAACTCTGGTTCACAATCAGCTTTCTTTTCAATCTAAATGTTATATCCCTTCATATGGATCGTCACAATGATCTATTTGAAGATATAACGTATAATGAATAGTTACCAAGTGGCGCTGTGGCTTAGTTGGTTAAAGCGCCTGTCTAGTAAACAGGAGATCCCCGGTTCAAATCCGGGCAGTGCCTTAGGCTTCTCATTTTGCAAATCAAAAGTTTTATATTTCCTTCTAGTTCACTCTTACCTTCTATTCCAACTTAAATATTTTATTGTTATATTATTACTATTATTATTATTATTATTATTATTATTATTATTATTATTATTATTATTATTATTATTATTATTATTATTATTATTATTATTATTATTATTACTACTATT
>NW_022707798.1:65389-77512 GCF_011630105.1 Anneissia japonica | reverse complement strand
ATATATATATATAGTATATACTGTAAAATAAAATCATATACTATATATATATATATATATAATTAAATTTAAGTCATACATTCGTTAATATACCCTTCAAATAAAAATTTCCTTGGAAAAGATAATAAAATAAATAATAATAAATTAAAAAATATTATAAAACAATTTCCAGTGGGTTTGCGGTTTGATCAACTTGTTTGCTTCTCCATATAACAAACTATAGAAATGATCCCAAAGTAAGATCATAAAACAATTGACCTCGGTAAAATAATGAATGTAATTTTTCAGTTAATTGTTCGGAATCATTATTGGACCTACATAAAACACAAGAAAGTATAATACATACTCCAAGTATCGAAATACACGCCATCGCCTTGGGATTCAATATTTCGGCATTAATTATGTCATCATCAGGAATGAAAACTACATAAAACACTGTTTCCTAATTACACAATTTTTAACCCAATATATAACAGACACGTTTCAAAATTACTTAATAATAAAGACTTAACACATTCTTCCACCAGTTAGACTTAACACATTATTCTGTCTTTAAATGTATTACGTTATCAAACATTGTAATGAACAATAATAGATAAAAGCGCGTGGCTTCCCACACACATACACACTACACAATTGAAATAAAGATATTCAAAAACAATTAATGTGACTCCAACGCTACAGTAGTAAACTCCCTTTGTATTCACGTTGGTAGCGTCCTTTGTTACACATACTAAACTGTGTAACGATTGAAACAATAGCTTTTGTTTTACACAGTTGACCAATCACATCACATTTCGACAAGGTGAGCTCCAAATCTTAGTGTTTATAAACTGTGAAAATTATTATCATCTTCATTAGCCACTTTGAGCTTTGGAAACAACAGACAAATATACATTTTTGAAAAAGTTGTAGAATATGGCAGGAGTATTGAGTAATATGAACTGGGTTGCCTCGCCAGACTCCACCGTTCATGAAGCTGTTCCAGATAGTGTTTCTGTTAAACTGGTGGAGCCTCAGTATTCTGATGATGTTGAATGTGTTACAAAGGGAATACAAATAATTGAATCACCGACCGAAACACCGAAAGTCAATAAGCGAAAACGTCCACGACCAGACTACATGCGGCGTATCAAGTCTCCGTTTTCTTACATCGAGATGATAACCTTTGCCATTGTGTCCAATCCCAATACTATGATGACGCTACAGAACATTATAAATTTCATGCCGAAAGCTTTTTGTTGCCTTCGTGGGGGTTATGAAGGATGGAAGAACAGTGTGCGTCATACTTTGAGTATCAACGATTGTTTCCAAAAAGTTTTGCGTCGTCCAGATAGGCCTTCAGGAAAGGACAACTTTTGGATTATGAATGTAGATTGTAAACATTGTAGGTCGTCAGGAATGGAGAACGATTGGAAGTACTTAAAACTACGTTATCAGCAATATGTACAGGAATTTATGGTTGATTCATCAGGCGTGAAAATTAAATCTCCACCCAATGTAAGATTTGACAACAATCAAAAGACAAGATCACCTCAAGCTGCAGTGAGTCCCGTGAGTTTTGTTTATCATCAAGTTGAATACCCACGTCATATGCTAATGCCTTATGAGAACTCTGTGCATGCGGTGAACCAATCAAAAATTCAGTCAGTCTCGTATCCAATGGATCTTTCTACTAAATCTCATGACAGTCGAAAACGACAATCTTTGGATGATGAACCACTTGATCTAAGCGTGAAAAGACAGAAAACTTCACCATCGACTTCTGCAACAACCGGACAATATGAGTTTATTCAGGGAAGTTCGCTAAACGGATCTTGTTCGCCTGACAGTTGCAGTCCACAATTGGTATCACACAACAAATGTAGAACTTCATTTCCAGAACAATTTAGCAGCAAGCTTCACTGCCCTCTCAATGCTAACAGAACCAGGATCCTGAACAACATGACTGGACGTATGCGTGTATATGATCAAGATAGACGAATAAGAATGGTGCAAAATTTCGGTGAGTTCAGCTTTAATTAAATTAAAATTAATGTAATAATTGATAAACGTATAAAACAACATTCAATTATATCCAATAATAAGTCAACAATACGACAAATGAATTTGTATCCATGGTTTTCATTTTTCCCCCAAATTTTTGAATGAATTTTTGTATTTTAAAATTTTAAATCTATTTAAATGTTTTCACATGGTTTAGTTTCACGTTCACTCCATAATTTTTTCGAATTTTTGTTGACAATCATTAAAAAGGAATGTTTATTATGTTTCTTTTTCTAGCTGGCGCAAGAACACCAATTTACATACTGAGCAACATAAGTGGTCAAGTATATTCAGCGGAAGGATAACCCACACACTGAATGCAGTAGTATATGCCTAACGCAATATTTGCCGATTGTTAACAGTCGATGCATTTATTATGTTTTAGATTACGTATATGATTATATTATGATGTATTCTACAGATCATTTGATAAACAAATCTTTAATCAACTTGTGAAAATTATTTATGTAAAAGTACATGAGCCAAGTGGTGCAATGATATGACGCAATACATCAAAGTGCTACATGTGTAACTATTATTGCTTGCAATTAAAATAATGTATTAATAAAATTATTTAGATTTTATTAGTAGTAGTATAAAATACTCCTGAAATATGTTATTGTTGAGTGATTCTGAAAGTGGACATTGATATACCGGTAATGTAAAAAAAATATCAACACGCATGTGTATATGTTACAAATGTGTATTAGTTCAATAAAAGTATGTAAGGATATTTGTGAGTTCAGTTATATTTTTGTACGTTGTATAACTCGCATCAGAAAAAGTCTTGTGAATAGTAATTATAATAGTTGTTGATGATGAATAAGATGATGTTGATGATAATAATAATGATGTTGATGATAATAATAATGATGATGATGAAAACAACGATGATGATGAAGAAGATGATGTTGCTGTTGATGATAATAATACATTAATGATGATGGTGATAATAATTAATTAATGGTGAAGACAGCGGTAATTCTACACTCAAACTACACCGACGTATGCAAATAGGCCTATGCCTAAACTATGAACAGCATCTCTCAAAGCTAATTTTACTTACAATGCTTAGTCAAGTATTTTGTTTATAGCTGGGGTGGAAATAGATAACATAGCGATTTAAACAGTCCTATATGTATACAGTAAGAAACATAAACAAAATTAAAACACATCATACCATTTTTACGGTCTTTTGCCAAGTTTTTTCAGTAATTAAATAATTGATTAAATTCTATCAGATAACTGAAAAAATTATTAATTTGATGTCCCCGACACGTCCATCTATTTGGTTTTTTTAATTTAATTTTTTAATTTTTTTTTTTTTTTGCGAAAACGACCATCTTTGAATGATGAACCACTTGATTTAAGTTGTTTTAATTGGATAACCACTGATATTTATTTACGAGTAACTATATACTTATAGTCTATATTCTAATAGTAAATATCGGTTAGACATACAAATTCAACCCGATAACTAGTTATAGTAGTAGGTAAAAGTTAGATGGATATAGATAATGACTATATATAATTTCATATTATAGTATTAATAGTTATACACCATTAATGAATATTAACGGATGAAGAGATAGAAATATTATATTCAAAAGTTGCGTCGACATTCTGTTATGTAGTTTCTTCCGCACTGCTTCATGTTAGCCAATAATGTGTCGATTACTTTTAATGTTATTTTTCAGCATGTTTAAATTAAACGATCTTGATTCGTATGAAGAAGTGTACATATTAAGCCTAGTGGCGTGTCACGTTTATTAACAATTTTATTGAAGGTGTATGTTCAGGGCTAAGAAAATCAAAATTGTCGAAAGATAAAAAAAAATAAATAAAGAAATCCACCAGCTATTAGTACTACGAGACAGAAATCTGATTCATTTTAGTCAAATTCAAACTTAATTCTTGGCCAGCGAGATTTTGAAGCGTAATTCTCCGTGTAAAAGTTCCTTGTTTTTCTTAAGCTCTTGGTCTGCTAACTACAAGAGCTGTTGTGTCTTTAACTATTCTGAACCAATTTGTTTTTCCTTCCTCAAAGTTATTATGGTCTTCACAAAGTGGGATTATAAAGTAGAAAAGCAATTGTGTGTAACCTCGGACACAAACATGGGTTCCGTCCGTTGCATCTTCGCTGCAATGAAACTTAGAACACGTTGTAAATGATTTTCCTGTTTCATTCTCCCATTCTTGACGCCAATAATGGTTTGGTGTCTGCTGAGCAGTATCGGATACGATCTTTGCATAAGGCTCGTCAAGTCCTAACTGAGCGAAGTTTATCACCATGTTATGTTTAAGTGCTACAATAGGCCATTCCATTATCCTGGTTTGTGTCGCAAAGAACCCAAATGAAGTGTTTGTAACGTTGCGTTTTCCACACTGTGTAATACCAACTAATTAGTAATAATGCAAATCGAATAAGAGCGTAAAGCGCCTCTATAGATCACTCTCCGTCTTTACATTTGTCTTTGCGGAGACGCATGGCGGTGCTCTCCACACAATATTCGTTAAAGCTCCATTCATTCTTAAAAATTTCAGTTTTTAAGAAAAATCTAATTTTTGTATAATGTTATAAAGATTTATAAATATAATACGGAATTGCTAGTTTAAATGAATTTAGACATTCCTAAGAATGAAAAAAATGTAAAATAAGACTGAAATGCCAAAAATGTGCCAAAAGTGCAAAAGCTACCTAATAATAAAAATAATAATACATGAATAATTTGTTAAAAAACTGATTCTGACTGAGATTTTGACACTTAAACAAACAAATCTCAGCCTAATCGAACGACCGCATTGTGCGAGATGCGAAATACAAAAACTAATCTCATTAGAGAGGACGCACTTTATTGACTGTATAAAGTATAAATAAAAGGGAGAGTATTCCAGTTGATGCGATCTACAACCTCTGAATTTGCCTAGTAACGATGAATTCGTCGAGAAAATGGTAATATTTTATGAGAAATAGTCTGTATTTCTCATTTTTTTTATTCTTTTGCGTAAAACTAAAAAATGCCAATATTTTTCCATAACTAAAATTCATGCCAATATTTTTCCATGATTTATAAAAATTGGAGTAATGCAAATGCATATTTTCTAAAAAAAGTCAGTTTTTAGTGAAATTTTGCCGGGAATGGGGCTTTAAGTATCCGACAAATGCGCAGGAAATCAGGATAGCCTATTACTGGTTATCTTTTTTTTGTTGTGCCAAAAGTGCAAAAGCTACCTAATAATAAAAATAATAATACATGAATGACATTCACATATGACATAGGCCTAATATAATTTGAAATCGACACAAAAAAAAAAAAAATAAATAAAAAAAAAAAATAATAATAATAATAATAAGAAATTATAATTTTTCTATTTTTTATTTATTGAAGTCATTTTCGTCTTAGCCCTGTCCAGGCCATGTCCAGACTATTAATTTTATGTTAAATACACAGACAGCGGGGTTTTCGACCCAGTTGTGGTCTTCGACCCAGTTGTGGTCTTTCACACTACCTACGAACCATCTAATAGGCCTAATTTGATCTAAATTGCACATCGACCGTTATAAAAACAAGAACGACAGCTCACCGATAAGTGCGTTAAACTGAGGTTACCGCCATACAGAGTATTACGTTTATTTATCTCTTTATTTATTGGGTATTCACGACTTTTGGTTCTTTAGAACACATCCTTAACCGACCGCACCATCCATGTGACGTGCCCTATTAATGGTAATTTCAATAATGTACAGTCCTTGCTGAATCCCCTGGTTTGCTTTGTAGGTGTAGGGGACACCCTGGGTTTAAACTTAAAAGAAAGGCCATGAACGTTTGTTGGAAATAACCTTTAGTTTATGTGTACAACAATTCCTGCACGTTCGTTAAAAATCTGGTAATAACAAGAACAGCAGTGAGGTTCTGGGGTCCGCCTTGCGCGGACCCAAAAACCCCTCAAGTTTGAGGGTCTATATTTTAAAAATGACTCGGCCCTACTTGACATCGGTATTACAATTCTTTAGCGTCATGGTAAGAACTCAGTATATTGCAGCCATAAGTTCGAGTCTCACTGACGTCAAAAATTGGTTTTCATGTTCATTTTATTTTTGGGGTTCTTAAACGTCATGGTAAGATCTCTCAATATCACTCTCGTTATTGTATTTAATGTACTTTTTAATATATACTTTTTGAATTATGTTTATTTTTGTTGTAATTTTAACATCACTTCTCATTATGTTAATGAGGAAAAGATTTGTGTTTTGTTTTGGAAACATAAAACCTCTTTTACACACACTTCGAGATTCTAACCTGTATGCCAAATGACAATGTTTAATTAAGTGAATATTGTGACGTGTGCCTCACACATAAATAACATAAACATTTGTCTTTTGTCCAGTTTACACCTGTATCATATAAAATGGTCTCTATCTATTTTTGTAAGTTATCCAAACAGTGGAGGATTCAAGTGAGCCCAGCCGGTCGGCCCCTAAAATTGAGATAAAAAAGAAAATTGTATTCAAATTTTAGTCTGAGATTGACGTTTTCGGGCATCTAGGTGCCATAATCATAAATTTTCTTACATCAGCCCCAGACAATGGTGGGGCTCAGGTAGCCTAGACCCCCACCTATGAAAGTCCTTCCCTCTGTCCCCGCTAATTCAAATTCCTGGATCCGCCACTGCAAAATTTGTTGACATTGCCATTTTACACAACCGAAGCGGCGGACGCTCCCACGTTTTACCTGATAATGTGTCTAAGTCCAGGATCAAGACACTTAATATATATTTCTTCATAGTAAAAATACGCAGTCCAGACGGTGTACTGTACAGATGAGGTGGTCAGACAAATAAGTTCGAATAAAAATGGCTTCATCTTCCTTTAATATGAGCGTGGATGTATGAAATACTGGTCATTTCGGCCCTGAGTCGTTTTGGCTTGGAGGTAAAACATACATTATACCTCTTTGTTTAAGTTTTGCAAGTGAAGACAGCATTCATAAACTATCATTGTAAAAGAGTTAGGTCAGTAAGTGGCGCTGTGGCTTAGTTGGTTAAAGCGCCTGTCTAGTAAACAGGAGATCCCCGGTTCGAATCCGGGCAGTGCCTATATTTTTGTTGCTATATTATATAATAGTTTTATATTACCTTTAATTCACAATGAGCTTTGTTTTCAATCTAAATATTATAACCTTTCTTGCATATGGAAATGTGGTCACAACGTAATCTATTTAAAGATATGACGTAATGAGTAAAAATACAATGACAAAGCCCATAATATATGGGCACATCACACAAATTTGTCACATAGAATTTGATAGAGAGGACTGAGCTTTACAATAAATGTTAATGGCAATGTGATACAAGACGCTCGTCAATATATTTATTTTCCCCGATTCAAAATAACATAGAAAAACATGCAGAGAAGGAGGTACGGTTTTATTTGCTTTATAATGTGAGCTTAACAATACTGCATACTTCCAAAAGCTTTAAGAGTGAATACGCGGACTCAATATAATGTAATCATGCGCAGATACCAAGTGGCGCTGTGGCTTAGTTGGTTAAAGCGCCTGTCTAGTAAACAGGAGATCCCCGGTTCGAATCCGGGCAGTGCCTTAAGTGTTTATTTTTGTAATCTCTAAATCAAGATCGATGGTGCCTTAAAGAAGAAACCGACAGCCTGGTGGTTTGAGGCGTATTGAGATATTATACTTTTACACCACTGGATATTTTGTAAAAGTTCATTGTAAAAGTGTAACAGTTCTTATGATCCTCGAATGCATGTTCATTTTGTTTTTCTTCTGTATGTATGATAATTATTGAAATATCATCCTTAATTGAAAGTGCAAAATGTATTTTTTTTTATCTAAGCACTCCATCCCCGGGGCCTCTGGAACCCATGACCAGAATCCTCCTTGGAAAACACGGACTATGGGTCTGGCTTTTAACAAGCAAATTAGATTAACGCATGTAGTGGCAGAATAGGATCGAACCCTTGTGGTTTAGTTGGTGTATGTCTTCTAAAACCCGGTTCAAATCCCTCTAAATACAGTGTCTCACATTTGAATATTCAAACCTGTAACTAAGTTTTCTGTATATAGGATTATATATATGTATATATATAATATTATATGATGGTATGATATATATGATATGATATATATAAGATCTGTCTCTTATACACATCTATATTAGTATCTCTGTCGAAATGTCAATCATTTTATCCAATAAATCATTTTAACCCATTGTTTGTGTTCTTTTATTAGACAACTGGTAGGTTGGCAGATCTCCCCAGAGGAGTGTACTGTTTGGATAATAATCGTCAAGGTGACGTTCCAAGATTTGCGGCTGGCTCAGACCGGACTTTGTACGATGTAGAATCAACGTTGAAAATGTGTTATGTTTTCAACCAAAGACTTATTGTTTATTTAACGTTTTCTCAACGTTAAATAAATGTTGAAAATATATAGTTTTTTACTCAACGTTATTTTAACATTGAATTCACTTTGATATCTGGTTGACATTTTAACATAACAATTGCATTGTTTATTCAACATTTTTCCAACGCTAAATTTAAATATAGGCCTAGCCTTTATTTCAATGTTAATCATCGTTGAAAATGTGTTGTGTTTCTACAAAGCACCCATTATTTACTCACCGTTGTTTCAACAATAAATAAATGTTGAAAACTGGTTGAGATATTAAAATTTTAGTAACAACATTAGTTCAACATCTTTTCAATGTCAAGTTAAAATATAGTTTTTATTTTAACGTATAAGCAACATTTAAAATAAGTTGTGTTTTCAACCCGGAGTTTAAGATTTTACCAAACTTTATTTCAACAATGAATTCACTTTGAAATCGGGGTGCGATTTTAACATAACAATTGCAATATATTTATTCAATATTTTTCCAACGTTAACTTTAAATATAGTTTTTATTTCAATGTAGAATCAACATTGAAAGTAGGCCTACCCATTATTTACTCAACATTATTTTAACAATAAAAACGTTGAAAACTGGTTGAGATATTAAAATCACAGTAATAACATCTTTTCAATGTCAAATTAAAATGTAGTTTGTATTTTAACGTATAATCAACATTTAGAATGTTATTTTTTTCAACCAAGTTTAAATTTCTTTAACTCAACCTCAACTTGATATGAAATTTCATAGAAATAATTGTACAAGATTTATTAAAGTTTACCTCCATGGTGGGGTATAAAAAAAACTCATAGGCCTATTATGAGAGCATATGATCTTTAATCATTATGGTAATTACATTGGTTCTCTGTCCTTGAAAGTGTGGCAAGTAATGGGCTAATCGGATTAGGTCATTAGGTACAGACCAATCAGAAACAAATGCTCATGTTTTGAAGTATGTATCAGTTGCTGTAAAGCTGTCTTCATACACAGTTTACATACTAAAGAATTTCACCATTATCAAATAAATGGTAAGAACTGTATATTTGTATACTATATTACAGGGTGTATCTAGGCTAGCCCAATATCGTAACTGTATAGGCCTGCTTTATATTATTATGTGGTTATCTTTTGTTCTAACTAAGATTTAGGCCAGCCAGCCCGCTGGCCCTAGCTGGTAGAATAGACTAGGCCTAGACTAGAGTACTGTAGGGTAGTGTAAGGGCATAGATAGTTAGCATAATTTTACTTGTTCGGGCTACACTGCAAGTTCGATGTGTGGGCTAAGTTTAAATTATTAGCGGTAATTTTTAATCGCCTAGGCCTAGACTTTTCTTTGCAAAATGGCCACGTCCTGTGTTGAAATGCTATAATATGGTCTATATTAAATTAAATATAATGTTAAAATGTGGTTGCATGGACAAAGTGCAAAAATAAAACAGCTAGGCCTAGGCCTATTATGTGTGTTTAATAATTCATCTCATATCATGGGCCTACATACTGCCAGTGGAGCCTCATCACTGTCATGTCATCAGTAATCATTTTCTTCTTTTATTTTTTGAAGATGTTAATAATGTAAATTTTTATATTTTCTGTCAATAAAGAGAAAAATTAACAATAGGCCTATCTTTTGATGGTTAGTGTTATAAATAATAGAAATATAAAAATAGATATGGGCTAATTTAGTTTTGTGTATAGGCCTAACTATAAATAATATGGTATTTCTTTCAGGTTTTCAATCCATTGACAGGAAGCCATGTTTGTTGCAATATATTGTTTGTGGTAGACACTCGGAAGAAACCGACTATTGAATGTGTATTATTTGTCTCCTGGTACAAAACTGATGGAAGAGCAGCCATGATGAAGCAGTAAAAAGGTATATAATTTTTATTGTTAAATTTTGCAAGAATATACTGCACATTTGCTAATACCACTATCCTACAGCAATAGGTGACTACCCTACTGTGTCACAGTAATAACCATTTGTTTCTTAATTAAAGTCTTGGGTCCCTAAGAAGTCATACAAACAGTAAACAGCATTTGTCTTAATCGTCGTTTTACGACGATTATAGTCGTACGAAGGCGATTATTAAGTTTAAATTAATTGGGGACAGTCAAATCGTAAATATTATCTTAACATACTTAATATTCTTCAACGATAAATGGCACCTAACTTCGTAGTATGATGCTGTCTGAGTTGCCCTTAAAGAAAAATGTATTTAAATCTTTGAAAAAAAAACACATTCTATTATTGAAAGATGTGACTTAAAGTTTTTTTCAAACTTACTTTTGTTCTCCATCCATACATGTTGTTTGATGTTGTTCCTAATTATTTAGCAAAATGTCAAATTGTTTGAGTTTAAGCCCATTATAAACCTAGGCAATTACTGTACTCTCACAACATTCAATTGAATATTGTGCATATCAAAAGTAATAAAACTGAATGAATATGTGTATTAGGTTAAGTGCCACTCTCTATACAGAAATCTCTAACTGTCCATGTTTGCAGTACTGTAGTTCATAGTGAATATTTTTCAGTATTTGCATGATTATTGGTAATGCTTGCAGTATATCAATGTAGATTGCTCTGGGAAGAACAGTTGTTTCAACTATCTACATGTAGATAGTATTTTCATTTTTAAAATTATACTACATGTAGTATAGTATATACATTTTTAAAATTTACCTTACAATTAACTTTAAAATAATATTTCAGTCTTTGTTTCAAATATTTTTGTTTTGTTTTTATCTTTCACAAAGGTTTTTGGATACCTTGCTTCAATACCTCTGGTCGGACAAGAAAAGACCTGGCTAAGGAGTAGAGCTTCAAATAATTTATCACCAAGAAAGTTACTGATTTAATCCGAATCCTGTGACGCGAAAGATTCTTAATTAAGCTAAGTGTGCAATATTAGGTCAGTTAAGACGACAGTAATGCATAGGTATATTTTGAAATCTAGACATAGTAGCTGTTGTTATATTATTGATTTAAACATGCCTGTATAGTACAATGCATACTATTTTATGTTTTCTGCAAGTTTCAATTAAAGAAAAATGGTCAAGTATATTTTGAACTCAGTGTATTTTGTAAGTTTAAAGGATTAAACATTGACATTGACTCAACATTGAACATTTTACATTGAATTAAACATTGAACATACTACATTGAATCGACGTTGAAATTTACGTTGATGCAAACTTTCATTCACAACCAAAATTCAACATTGATTCAACATTGATCGTTTGACATTATTATAACGTTAAATAATTGATGTTGAAACAGCTTTAGACATTTTACGTTGAATCAACGTTGAAATTTACGTTGATGAAAACTTTCATATTCAACTAAAACTCAACGCTGATTCAACATTGATCATTTGACGTTGTTTTAACGTTAAACATTGACGTTGAAACAACTTTAGGCATTTGACGTTGAATCACTGTTGAAATTTTACGTTGATTAAAACTTTCATATACAACCAAAATTCAATGTTAATTCAACATTGGTCATTTGACGTTGTTCCAACGTTGAAAAATTAGCGTTGAAAAAACCTTAGACATTTGACGTTGAATCAACGTTGAAATTTACGTTGATGAAAACCTGTCTCTTATACACATCTAGATGTGTATAAGAGACAGCAACATTAGTTCAACGTCTTTTCAATG
>NW_022707798.1:45199-65361 GCF_011630105.1 Anneissia japonica | reverse complement strand
ACGTTGAATCAACGTTGAGATTTACGTTGATGCAAACTTTCATATACAACAAAAATTAAACGTAGATTCAATGTTTGCATATTACGTTGAATCAACGTTATTTCAACCAAGTTGTGCCCACTGGGCTGACTCTACCGTTCATGAAGCTGTTCCAGATAGTGTTTCTGTTAAACTGGAGCCTCAGAATTCTGATGATGTTGAATGTGTTACAAAGGGAGTACAAATTGAATCACCCACCGAAACACCGAAAGTCAATAAGCGAAAACGACCACGACCAGACTATATGCGGCATATCAAATCTCCATTTTCTTACGTCGAGATGATTACCTTTGCCATCGTGTCGAATCCCAATACCATGATGACGCTACAGAACATTACAAATTTCATGCCGAAAGCTTTTTGTTGCCTTCGTGGGGGTTACGAAGGATGGAAGAACAGTGTGCGTCATACTTTGAGTATCAACGATTGTTTCAAAAAAGTTCTGCGTCGTCCAGATAGGCCTTCAGGAAAAGACAACTTTTGGATTATGAATGTAGATTGTAAACATTGTAAGTCGTCAGGAATGGAGAACGATTGGAAGTACTTAAAATTACGTTATCAACAATATGTACAGGAATTTATGGTTGATTCATCAGGCGTGCAACTTAAATCTCCACCCAATGTAAGATTTGACAACAATCAAAAGACAAAATCACCTCAAGCTGCAGTGAGTCCCGTGAGGTTTGTTTATCATCAAGTTGAATACCCACGTCATATGCTAATGCCTTATGAGAACTCTGTGCATGCGGTGAACCAATCAAAAATTCAGTCAGTCTCGTATCCAATGGATCTTTCTACTAAATCACATGACAGTCGAAAACGACAATCTTTGGATGATGAACCACTTGATCTAAGCGTGAAAAGACAGAAAACTTCACCATCGACTTCTGCAACAACTGGACAATATGAGTTTATTCAGAGAAGTTCGCTAAACGGATCTTGTTCGCCTGACAGTTGCAGTCCACAATTGGTATCACACAACAAATATAGAACTTCAATTCCAGAACAATTTAGCAGCAAGCTTCATTGCCCTCTCAATGCTAACAGAACCAGGTTCCTGAAAAACATGACTGGACGTATGCATGTATATGATCAAGATAGACGAATAAGAATGGTGCAAAATTTCGGTGAGTTCAACTTTGATTAAATTAAAATTAACGTAATGATTGATAAGCTCGTATAAAACAAAATTCAGTTATATAATTTTTTAGTCATCAATGTGACGAATGATATTGTATCATGAATTTGTTTTGGTATATTTTTTAATGTTCATAATGTTTTCATATGGTTTAATTTCACGTTCACCCATATTTTTTCTTTCGAATTTTTGTTCACAATCATTAAAATAGAATGTTTATTATGTTTATTTTTCTAGCTGGCGCAAGAAGACCAATTTACATACTGAGCAATATAAGTGGTCAAGTACATTCAGCGGAAGGATACTAACTCACATAGTACAGTGTATAGACCTAGCCTAAAAATAATTGCCGATTGTTGACAGTCGATACTATCTTTTAGGCGTATATAATTATTCATTCTATAGATTATTTGATAAACAAATCTTTAATCGAATTGTGAACAATATATATGTAAAAGTACTAGAGTCGAGTGGTGCAACGATATAAACGCAGTACATTCACAAAATGCTATCAGCTATTATTGCCATATACTGTATTAATAAAATTATTTAGTTTTTATTATTAGTAATATAAATATACTCCTACAAATATACGCTACTGTTGAGTGATTCTGAAAGTGGACATTGATGTACAGGTAATGTAAAAATATATAAAAATGCATGTGTATGTGTTACAAATATAAGTTCAATAAAAGTATGTAAGAATACTTGTGAGTTTAGTTATATTTTTGTATGGTAACTCGCATCACGTCATAAAAGTCATGTTAATAGTACAGTATTATGGTTGTTGATGATGATAACAATAATAATAATGATAAAGACAACGGTAATGACACTTATTCTACACTAAAACTACACCGACGTACCAGTATATGCAAATAGCTTAAACTTCTTAAACAGCATCTCTCGAAGTTGATTTCACATAAAATATACTGGCTTAGCAAATTATTTTGCTTCTGTTCAAGGGGTGAAGATAAATAATATGGTGATTTAAATAGACCTATGTCGTTAAATTAATTTATTAAAAATGTTAGTACAAACATTCCTGTGTGTATAAAATAACAAGCATAATCAAAATTAAAACATACAATTTTAACTGTCTTTTGTAACCACTGATATTTATTTACGAGTGACAAATACTTATTTAGTTCATAGTCGAATTATATTCAATAATAAATACCGGTTTGACATAAAAATTCAACCCAATAATTAGGCCTAAAAGATCAAACTTAGATGAAAGAATCTAGATAATGGCTACACTATTAATCAGTATCGACGGATGAAGATATAGAAGGTAGACCTGTGCCCCCGCCATTTCAAATTCCTGGATCGCGCCTGCTAAATTCGTTGACATTTTACCCATCCGATGCGATGCTCTCGAGTTTTACCGGATAATGTATTTAAATCGCTGATGAATATGGTTCCATCATCCTTTAATATGAGCGTGAATGTATGAAACCTTTATTATTAGGCCTATGACTATTTCGAAATAAATGTAGCGCAATATTCTGAATGATGAAGCACTATTCAATGGATATACTCCTACAAACTATGTTACTGTCGAATGATTCTGAAAGTTGACATCGATAAACAGGTAATTTAAAATTAACATATTTATGCATTATACAAATATGAATTAGTTCAATAAAAGTACGTACGATTATCTGTAAGTTCAGATATATTTGTGTATGTTGCATAACTCGCATCACAGAAAACCATGTTAATAGCATTATAATGGATGATGAAGATAATGTTGATGTTGATTATAATAATGACAATGATAATGATAACGGTGATGATGATACTTTACACTGACGTATCAAATAGGCCCCTATGTAAATATGCTTATAACCTATCTACAGCAGCATCTCTCGAAGTTAATGTAATACAAAATATGCTTTCAGTCTGGCTCAGTCAAATGGTCGGGTGGAGATAAATAACATAACGGTGCTATTAAATTATAGTACAAGTTCAATGCTGTTCAATGCATATAGTAACAAACTTAATCCAAATTTAAACAAATCATACCTTTCCTTATGTCTTTTGTAAAGTTCTTTTAGTAATTAAATTATTGTAATTAATTAAAGTAAAATTAAATCTCATCACACAATAGAAAAAAAAATAAATTTAATATTTATTTAAGAGTTAACAATAGACATACTTAGTTCTTTCTCAATAGCAGTTAGACATATAAATTCAATCCAATAAATAGGCATAACATGTCAAACTTAAATGAAAGAGTATAGATAATGATAGGCCTATAGATAAAATCATAGTACAGTACAATATTGATAAAGCTATACACCAATAATATAATTCAAGGTGTGTGTCAGTGTTAAACTTGTGATGACGTCAATTCCACACTGTGTTGGTACTAATTTGAGTCAAATGGTTGAGCATTTCAAAATGAATTAGAGCACGCGTATATTGAATGTTAGTAAAACATACTATCTTAAACATACTTGATAAAAACATTCGATCATTCTCGTGAAGAAATGTACAAATTTCATTGACAATATAATTTCATTATACCTCTTTGCTGTAAGATTTATAAGTGAACACTCGTATTCAAACACTCGCATTGTAAAAGTGCAAGTTTAGTAAGTGGCGCCTGTCCGGTAAGCATTCTATAAACCCGAAGATTTACAGATATTATCAATTTCATTCAAGATGAATATTCAGGGCTAATAAAATAAAAATTGTCTGAAAATCCAAAAATTGACAAGAAATCCATCAGTTATAGGCCTAAGCATTAAGAGAGAGAAACCAGATCCATTGTAATAATTTCAAACTCGCTTTTTTTTTTTCGCCGAGCTTTTTTTTTTTTTTGTTTCTTTTTCCCTTAAGCTCTTGGCCTGCTAACCACAAGAACTGTTGCGTCTTTAACTATTCTGAACCAATTTCTTCTTCCTTCCTCAAAATGTTTATGTTTATGACAAAGTGGAATAATAAAGTTAAAAGGCAGTTGTGTAAAACCTTGGACAAGAACAGGGGCTCCGTCCGTGGCATCGTCATTGCAATGAAACTTAGAACACGTTGTAAATGATTTTCCTGTTTCATTCTCCCATTCTTGACGCCAAGAATTGTTTAGTCGATGCCGAGCCGAGTGATGCCGATCCGATACGTTCTTAACATAAGGCTCGTCCACTCCTAACCGAGCGAGGTTTATCACCATGTTGTGTTCAAGTGTAGGCCATTCCATCATTCCTATTGACGTCGCAAAGAACCCAAACGAAGTGTCTGTATATTAATGATGCGTTTTCCAACTGTGTTACCATCTCATTGGTCATGCAAAACGTATAATGATTCAGCGTTATTGATTTGCAATTTAAAAAAAAAAAAGTGGTTTCGAGCTCGGTGGGCATTTATTGCGAAACTAAATAGCATAATGCATTGCTGATTATAACAAAACGATGTAGGTCGACCTATGTTTAGATTGAAATAGAAACGCTAAAATTGTAAAATTCCTAAAAAAAAAAAAAAAAAAAAAAAAAAAAAAAAAATTCATGACCACTAAACGAGGATTGGCCTAATTACTGAGCTGTATTGAGCTAACAGTCACAGACTATTGACATCATAAGACAAAGTGAAAACAATATTTACAAAGGAGGTTTATTTATTACAACAATTTGATATCCAATTATTGTGATAAAATCAATTGGATTACTTGCTAATGTTAACTGATTTTCTATCAACATAATTATACTTTTTTAATTATAAGCTTTAGTGCACAAACGATTGGTATACAGTAATCAGTTTTTCTGAAGTATAAAAACTATTTGTATTTGGTACGACAATCCAATGTACTATGTGGGGGAAAATGTTACCTCCAAGCTGACTGTACAGATATTAAAGCTCAATAAAACTCAATATTTTTTCGGCAAAAATTAGTTGGTTCTCTTGTTATAAAACATAATATGCATGACCATTCAAATATGGGGTATGCAAGCACTGTATACAGTATCTAAAAGTTTTGCGGGAGGCGCATGCCTAACCAAAAACAAAATTGCGCCCTTGCGCCCCCTCACTTAATCATTGATCCCGTTGTAGAGCCCACAAATGTAAAAATTCACCACAAAAGTAAAAGTTTAAAAATCTGTTTATACCACAAATGTAAAAACATTTTCCATTTTTACTTCAAGTGTCATTACATGTCAACCGCAAATGTAAAAATTCATTCTAAGATACTGTAAGTTATCAGATGTATGGGTATGTGTCTGTGCATGAGGTTTTCCTAAGCATTAAAATCTTACATTGAAAGACCCTAACTGACTGCTTATAGTAGAGCAACTAAGGGACCTAGCTGTGCATTATATTTACCAAAGCATGAAGCTACGCACAAAATATCTGATGTGTAGATTAAAACAAAAATTGTGTGTCAAGTTTCTGACGCCTACTATGGCCGCTTCTTTGAATTAAAAATGGCCACCTACTTTTAGAATAAATTCATTTAAAGTATTTTGGCAACGGAAAGCTGTAGACTTACTTTTGGTCTCAAATTGTTCGGAATATACATGTTTAAATTTTGCAAAATTTTGTCCAAAAAATGTAATGCACGAAATGCGTTTGTGCGTAAAAAACAAAAATACGAAAAAATGACACAACAAAATGATAATGCAGAACCTCTGAGGGCTAACCGTCACCCCTAGCCTAATCTTGGAAACTACCCAGATCAGTGTTACAAAACCTGTGATCCATCGGTACACTGAAAATTAATGGCGGTCAGTCAAGCGCTAAGGGTCCGTGGGTGGTCCGCCAAATGTCCAGTGGTCCCGCCGCCATATGGCCTATGAAAAATACACGAAAAACAACATACTATTTGAATTTGACATTGCTTTCGACGTGCCACACGTATTATTGAAAAATTGGCAGAGGCGTACGGATGGGCAGTCCAGTCGGGTGCAAAGTTAAGTTGACATTTAAGTTGGTAGACCCAATCTTGATGGTATGGTAAACAACTACATTTACCTTGAAATGAATTATTAACCCGGAAAAAAATATAAGAGAATTTGCAGAACACTATAATTATATAGTTTTATTACAATGAAAATATTGATTGATCGTGGCTTTTTAACGTCTAGGTCTGAATATTACTAAACGAAAAATATGCAGCTGTTTGTTTCCCAGTATATTACAGTAGGCACTTATGACGATGAAATTGTTTTTTTTTTATAGTGCTTTTAAATATTTAAGCAAAATCCTACGATGACTGGAAGGTTCTCAATAATTATTTACAATTCAATGAGTATGTTGCTTCAGTCTGAAACGATCAATATTGAATGAGGTGTAGTGAATTGATTGTGTTCATTTTCCTATGTCAGGCATATATGCAGATATTGTTACATCGTTATAGTAGTCAGCATGATCTTTAATTAAATAAGAAGGATACAGTGTACAGTTAATGATTCATAAAGATTCCAGGTCTGTTAATGGTCGCCATATTAAATATTTTTCATAATTAATTTAAATATTTATAATATGCTAGAACATATTATAAATTAGAGCACAGCCTATGTATCTGATATATGGAGATATGTATAATTATGCTCATTATCTATGGTCAAAGGTCAGATATATCATTTGCGATCACTTTCGGACAAAATGCTGCATAGATATAGATACAGTACATGTATTTTCAGAACAATTTGACACCAATATTGCCTCTATGAAGCAACTAGGCTCTTCGCTGCTCTACTATAAGCAGTTCATTAGGGTCTTTCAACAATTTAAAAGATTTTAATGCTTAGGAAAACCTCACGCACACACATACACCGTACCCATACATCTGATAACTTATCTTAGAAAGAATTTTTACATTTGTAGGTGAAATGTTTTTACATTTGTGGTTAAACAGCTTTTTACACTGTTGGGCGAGTTTTGACATTTGTGGTTGACATGTTATGACATCATTATTACCAACCGCCTTGCATCATGCGGGACGGTCCCGCATTTCTAAGTGATTTTGGATGAAACACGCATTTTGCAGAAACACATTAAGCACAAGTCTATGCGTGATAACAAATTCAGGGGAAACTGTATTTAAAATTAGAAGAAATTGGTTTTATTAAATATACAAAGAAGGTCATGCAGTAGCTTTGGAGAGAGGTTTCGTTATCTCGTTCGAAAATCATTCAGCAGGAAAAATCCCTGCCAACCAAGCACTTAATAGAACCTAGTCGAGTGCGGTCTTTTGTGTTTCATTGTCACAACAAACCGTTGATGTGACTGAAACCAGCCGACACCTGATGCCCCCACCCCCACTTAACTGGTGTAGTCACACATTTAAAATCTCTCAGGTTGGTAACTATGTGATATTTGCGGTTATTTTGACATTTGTGGGTACAATGTTTTGACATTTGTGTTTACTTTTACATTTGTGGTAAATTTTTACATTTATGGGCTCTACACCACCTCACCTAATCATCAAGCCCCTGCCCCCACCATCAAGAATCCTAGATACGCCATTGCGAGTACAGTATATATTAATCAAAACGAATTCTATTGAATTCTATTAAATCCTTTGTACTGTTTTATTGGACACAATGCGCCCTTTATCTTTCAGTTGCCTTGAGTAAGCCAATGGGTTTGCCTTCCTTTGTAGTAATCTACAGTTTCAAGTTGTTTCAGGAATGTTCACAGCCAGAATCACTACCCTCTCACTTACTTGATTCTGCGATTTCACGCTTCGTTGCTGAAAAATACATAAATACAGCATTTTAATTTGAGACTTTGTTCTGATTTTGTGGGAACATGTCATATATGATTATACTTGTAGTTGGCAAGTAAATTATCAATAGAGATAATAATTTTTGAATTGATTCCAAACAAACCTTTCTTTTCCTCATCTCTTGCTTTCATTCGACTGATAAACGAATGGCTTTTATTCTTTCGGAAACTTTCAAAGGGATCGTTGATAGAATTTCCCACGCCTTTGTACATGTCCATTTTCTCTCGAACCTCTCCACCAGAAATGGGATCGACAATTCCTTGCTCTCTAGCACCAAGACCTTGACCTCCCCAACCTAACAATTAAAAATGTGTTAAAAAAAGTTATAAAGCTATACACAAGGTATTTAATAACCATCCATCTTGCATCATCTGGATTAGTTAGGTAAACTTTCTTCCATTCCCCCTTTGACTGATAAATAAATTAGGCAATAATGGTTGAACACAATTCAAATAAGCGAAGGGGTGAGATTGCCTGAAAAACTCACCCATTTTCTTAAGTAGCTGATGTCCTTTATTTTCTTGTCCTAACATTGAATCAGCACTGGTTGCTTGGTAGAAAGAGCTGCAAAGAAATGTGAGCACAAAATGTTTAAACATTGTATAACAAGCATCAATCTGACAGTGCACGCTAGCATAATAAGAGGACAAATGACTCATAACAACACTCACAATCCAGCATCTGGGGATGGCGATCTCGACCTTCTCCTCCTCGGCGGTGTTCTTGACCTTGACCTTGCTACACGTTGATGTGGAGGCGATGCCGAATGCGATCGTCTTCTGTACGCAGGTGAACGTGAGCGTGCTTTTCTCCTGTGAGGTGGAGGCGGAGATCTGGAGACTGAACGCTTTTGATAAGGAGGCGAGACAGAGGCTCTCTGGTATGGTGGTGATGCAGAGCGTCTTTTGTAAGGCGGTGAGACAGAACGCCGCTGATACGGGGGTGACGGTGAATGTGAGGGTAGTCTTCGTCTGGGAGGTGTCTGTGACCTTGACCTGAATAAAAACATGTAAAATTACATTCAATATCATTAAATACAGTAATATGATTTTTTTCATATGTAGAAGTAATAGCGTGACTGTACAGCACCATGTTTCAAAATTTAAGTTGATTTACCGTCTCCTTGGTGATGGCGATTTGGATTTATATCTCTTTGTTTTCACTTCCTGTTCCTCAGTTTCTTTTCTTATCTTTGAATGTTTCTGCTTTGCTTTGAAGAACTCAAAAAGACCATTTGCTTCCCAACCATCACTTTAGAGTCGAAGAAAAAAATTCAATCAATTACAGAAAAATAAATAGATGTTATCATTAATATACAGCACCAATTATGGACTATGTTATTTTAACAAGTTATACATTATTAAATGACAACCGAACAATAATTAATTTACATTCAAATATTGTTCACTTACATGTTCCTAGGGCATTCCCTTGATGGAGGTGCATAGAACATTTCAACAGCTGCCAGAAGCCTCTCTGATGGTGGTTGAGGAGGGGGAAGTCTTATCTGATCTGGGTCCAATGGCTCATAGTTCGTATCTTCAAGCTAGAGAAGGGGGGGGGAGAGGGGGGGGGGGGGGGGTTAAATATTTCACAATTAATGAAAACTTATAGCTTAGAATTAACAGGAAATATGATTACATATTTGAAAATGAAAGCTGATGATAATGATAATAGCAATAGGTATCACAATACATACTAGTATTCATAAATATAAAAAAATGATAGTAAATTGATATGTTCCTAAGGCTATTAATTTATTCTCATATAATAAATGCAGTCAATCAATGTGTACTGACCCTGACAAGAGGTGCCATCAGGCCGGCAGGCAGATCATAATATGGGGCAGTCGGCATCAAGCTTGCATCACTATGTGGTAAGTTGGGCTGCGGAGCTACAGACGGGTAAGGAGCCTGCCCAGACATCTCAGCACCAAAGCCTGGTGGCGGAAGGCTGAAGTTAGGAGGCGGTACGTGAGGGTTAAATGGAGGTGGAGGATGACTAGGGGGTGGAGCTGGCATTCCTGAAATAAAGCGTTCAGATCATTATAATATAACAATTTTCAACAATAGTAGACATTTAATTATGTTTAAGATTAACTGAATCAAACAATATATACTATAACATTATGTTATAATCATATCAATATATAACCAATCAATTAGTCAATACATAGATTATATTATTCTATGGTACAAACTGAAATAAACTGAATAAACATTTGAATGGTTGAATTTAAAAGATAATAATACAGAAAGCTCTGCTAAATGAAAAATCTCAGAAAAAAAATACTTATTCATTGATTGTAACTAAAGTAGATTTTATAGCAACATAATTTATAATGAAAAACTGCACCTCAATAAAAACTAAAATTACACACAGTTATTAAATATCATACATTAATTTTAATTTTAAATTCCTACCTTGATTGGGTTGGAATTGTTGAGGAGGTGCAACATGAAATCCAGGTGGTGGTATTGAAGGATCATAGGACGGCATGCCAGGACCAGGATGACCACCTGTTTATTATCAAATCCACGAATAAATTATTTAGATTTAGAAACAAATATATAATATATTTGCTAGTGACAAGGATGTGCTGGAATACATGAAGAACACCAGAAGGTGATTTGGTGATGAAGATGATGATGCTGGTGATGATTAAATGATGATATAGATAATGATAGTAGTTAGAACAATAATAATGCAATTAATGATGATGATGATCACAATAATAGTAATAATGATAGTAGTAATATTAACAATAATAAATATATGATGATGGCGGCCATATGATGACGATAATAATGACAATGATGAGTGACGGACAATGATTATAACACAGATGACGGTGGTAGATATGATGATGATGATGCTAATACTTAAATATTGTAAAAATACCTGCTTGACTATCTTGAGGTTGCTGTTGACCTTGTGAGGTCACGGTGTTTGACGATCCTGTAACGTTACTCACCATTGTTGTAGGTAGATTGATACCTATAGCTAATAAACAAACATATGAGTAATTACAATTGTAGACTTAGTTAAAGAACACTATGTTTATTTTTATCTTTCGAAAAGGACTTCAGGATCCATAACCGCAGGGTAAAAAAAAACCCACCAAGCTAGCACTCAAACCGAAGTATGTGGTTACACCGTTACCACTAACCGGAGATCTGTGTTTAGGTATTCCTGTTAGCATCGGTTCAGTCTTGATCTTTTCTGGGATCGGGTGCCTCTCTAGAGCCTGGTTTCGTTAAAATCTCTACACTATCGATAGAGTATTTTCAGTGCAATTGTTGTACTGCATAGCTGTCACCGACGCAATCAGGAAGGCTCCCCGATTCGACCGACCAATCAGCATCACCGAAAGCAATCAGCGATAGCATGTAGCGATTCTTTGGAAAATAAACTTAAGGTGTGAACACGTTACCTTGTGCAATCTGCATTTGTTCAGCCTGCATCTTTTGCTGCTGTTGCTGTTTGTTGATTTCTAGTTGTTGCTTAAGGTGATTGACAAAGGTCATGTGCTGTTTCTGCAGCTGTTGTATCCTGGTTTCCATCGTCTGTTGCAACTGTTGAATACCCTGTTGGTTCTCCTGCATCACATTTGCCTGATGGTTAAAATAACATCACAAATACAGAAACTGACAATAACATGTCTTTGTTTAATTTTTTTACCTATCTTTCTATGTATGACATATTGTAAATTGAATCCCAAATTCAGCCACGGGCTACTATGGATATCATTGTCTTATACATTTTGTTTTTATGTTTCTATATTATTTAATTTAATTTATTTCCAGGCAAAGTCAGTACAAAATATAATACAATTCAGAAGACAAGAACAAAAGCCTGAGGATTACCTAAAAGTGAACTTAATCACTATATAAAAGGTTTTCTATTAACATTAAAGAAACAAACAATTCATTAAAATGTAAATGAACACAATTTAAATGTACAATGATAAAAAATTTAATTCAAGATAATAAATTACAAAATTTACAATTTCATTTATAAAACTCATGATGAGTCAATATCTATAACAATGCTTTAGAACTAAATCAAATGAAAACAGGAATGATAATTATAGATACACCACAAAAGAAACACACAAAATATAGGAAAAAAAAAAAAAACCTGGAAAAACATGAGTTGCCTGCTATTTCAGAATCAATTTTAACTAATGAAGTTTATCTAGTTAACAGCTAGGAGAAAATGGGTAGGGGGAAATGTGTCCCTGTGTTTTAGGGATCTACTACTACCGGAACATACCTGAAAATTATTCATGGAGACAATTGGGTTTTTAAGTTGCTCAATTGTGTCACTGTCAAAATAGTTATTGGTCTCCCATAGCTTAAGAACCTGAAATGGAAGAATAATAAAAAATGTACTTATAATAAATAAATAAATAAAATAAAAATATTCTGTACATATACATTAAACACATGCCAATAAATCAATAAACTATATACTGTACTGTATTTGTTTGAATAAATTCCCTGTCTTTGAATAAATGCCCTCTTTAGAGCCTCAGTTGGAATAAACGCTTCCCTTGAATAAGCGCCCCAGGGCAATTATTTTTTCTCAAATAAATGCCACCCTAAATAACTAATGAAAGTAACATCATTCTCAACATATTCTATTAATGTTCTACCCCAGTAGAACTACACTTTTTCAAACCCAGTTGTGATCAATACGTCATTATGATCGTACAGTAACACACTTGACAGTAATTACTGTATGTGTTTTAGTTTCACATTTACAGGAAAATTAGGGGCATTTATTTAGGCATATATGTATTCATTTACACCAGCAAAACATAATGCCTCACTCGAATATATGCCCCCTCAAACATCCTTCTACATAATAAACGCCCCAGGATGTTTATCTGAATAAATACGGTATTTGTCCTGGTGTTTTTAATTTTGGGAGATTCCACACTTTACTACATGGAGTCACATCTCCAAGTCTTTAATTATGTTACCACTTATACCTGTGCGGAAAGACCGAATCTCCAACATTAATCATTTAATGAAAAATGAGAAAACTGAAATAATTGTAAATTTTAACCTTCCTCTTCAAATAGACTTTCTATAGACTTTCCCTGTAAGTCTGCCCTAAACTTAGACTCTCCCTTTAACTTAGACTTCCCTCAAAGTGAATAAGTTAATAAGTCCTTACTTTTTCAACCCTGTCTCTTTTGTCCTCATCCATCTGATCAATGCAGAGTAAAGCACTGCAGAATATTGGTACGACAACACCTTGGATTGCTCTCTGCAGGTCTGAAGCTCCTCGTCTTGTGCTATAATACCATAAATATCTCATTAGCTTCCGATGAATCTTTTAAATGCCAAAGTTGAAGAAGGCTGGATCCAATTTGACAGTTCATTAAATATTTAATTATATTCGTTTGAAATATTTATAATATTGTATGCAAATAGAATTAACAACTTAATAGTACTGTATGCGACACGTTAATGCTTATTAAATTTTTGTTTGTTAAATCCCAAAGCTATTTACATTGTGTGTTTTAATAAGCATGGCATATCATTTGGGTTTTATTGCATACTGTGTGTAAAACTGGGTACTTGGTAGGATATAAATATGTTGTAATGCTGAATATATAGTTAAATGCTAAGTGTAGCTTAACACTTTTAGACAGCCAATAGTATGATGGAAAGTTAATTTTTATTCCCTATACGATGAATTATTAAACTGTGTGCCAACCATTAAATATTGTAGCTGAGAGCTGTTTTACATTAAATTTACTTTATTATTAATAAAGAAGTACAAGATTATCTTCTTATCATATTCAGAAAGGATGACCTTCTAGAAAACTACAGGTCAGCTGTTACTCAGGGCCCTTCTTGTAAACAGCCAAGAGTAAATGGAATGCTTATATTAAATATATGGAAGGTTGAATAATTTAATAGGTAAGACAACCAATAAAAATACAGTAGATGAGAGCATAGCTCCATGCTGGGAGTTGCGTTACATTTATCTGTGGTACAGCATGAACTTTTACCCATATTTAGAAAAGGTGACCTTCTAGCTAAGGACATTTCAATTGATTCAGGGCTTTAATATATAGTGGGAGTGGTTGGCGTAGTTGGGTTTGGTCTTTCAACCTCGAGGTCGGGTGGTTTGAACCTTGGCTGTGAATTTTGCTGTGTTCTTGGACATGACACTTCACCTATGTCTGTCTCTCTCAAACCAGGAGTATGAATGGGTCCCCGGTTCACTACCAGAGAGGAAAAAAGGCGGCATGGAAAGGAACTGACCACCCTACCACACAATACTGGGGCTTAGTATGATGGGCTAACAGCTCATTCCCCTAGGTTTCGTAATGAATACAGGACTACCTTTACCTCTTATTATATAACATTTAGTACTCTATATAAGCTAAATCTCATTAATACAAAGCTTAAACAGTGATATTGTCTGTAGTCATCTCAAAAGGATTTGAACCCACTACCCTGAGTGTTGAAAGGCAGGCATCTTCACCACCATGCTACAGCTTAACTACTTACCAGTGATGGATGACATCATTAATGAGATATATCAGATGCAACTTGGCTTGGAATGGAACATTCTTAGGGACAATCCGATGCAGTAAAAACAAGCCAATGAATTCACAATGCTTTTCACTTTTCGCTGTAGAAAATATAAGCTGCTTGCCAACCTAAAAAAAAAATAGAAAACCAAATTAAGGAAAGAATTTTTTTATAGCTTGTTTAGCGAACCCACCGACTGCAAATATTGATGATTTTGAATAAAAATAAATGTTATTTTTGGCCAATTGGCGCACCAGCAGCCACGAAAAAGTGGAAATTTCAGAAAAAAATAAAAGTTTTTCTTTATTTTTATTATGCCCTCCGCTGCCTTGAAATCTCCAAAGACAAGATATGTATATTTCTTCCTAATTATATAAATTTGAAGCATTTAACTATCTTGTTTTACATTCACCAATAAAATGTTATTTTTATTTTTTCCTCTGTCTGGATGTTTTTGGAAAAACTATTTACCTAAATAAGAAAACAAAATTTTATTTTTATTTTTATTCGGCCATCCTTCGATGATCTTTAAAAACATAAGTGCGCTAAACAAGGAATAAAAAAGTTTCACCTAATGGTAAAAATCATCACAAACTCTTAAGTAGAAACTGAATGCAAAATAAAAGCAAAGGGTATAATAAACCAGCATCAGTCATCAAAACAAGAAAATTACTTTTTAATTTATTTATATTCTCCAGAGCTTTAAAATTATAGGTCATTTAATGGCATCCACTTACTATTGCCAAAGTTATGAGTAAAAGTATTACAGCTTCTCTGTACTAAAGTATACAATACTGCAACTTTCGTATGCTAATTATTACTCAGTTTAACAACTAGCGACAGTATGCTAGTTTTTGGAATGGCAAGCCTTGTATAATCTACGGGATGAATTAATGAGATAATTTTTATTTGATATTGCATGACAAAATATGCTAAACAATACATCCAACTGGACACTCACAGCAATTGCATCTTTAGTGCATGAATCAATGATCACTTGGGTCTTGTTGTGGAAGTCTGTCGCATCAATCCCAAGCTCCTCGGCTTTTTGATTGATCAGCACCTGTCTGTTTTCAATCACCAAAGCATCAATTTGCTCCTGTAATTCATGATGTAAGTCAACTATTCATAAATATAGATATACCTACTGCAAAGTGCATGGGCAATGAATATTCAAATATATACTATCAATATTCATACATTATGCTAACAAAATATTAAAGAAATGGGCAATGAATATTCAAATATATACTATCAATATTCATACATTATGCTAACAAAATATTAAAGAAATATTTTGTATCAATTCTGGGAATATCAATCCTAAAAAAAAAGTTTACTGTCTTAATAGTATATAGCGAGTTTTACAAATTTTAATATGTGTCTTCATGTACCGTCAATAGCATTCAGAGGTGAATTTTTAACAATAGCTGCTGAATGTTTATCTTCATAATTAAACAATTGAAATGAAAAGTGAATAACATTTGTGGCGTGGAAGTTTTTAAAACTGTCTATTTAATACATAAACCACTACTTATGAATCTTCATAATTATAACTTGTTTGAATTTTCCTTAATATCACTCAAAAGGCATCTAACCTGATCCATCTTTTCAAGTAACTTGTTTTGTTAATTGGTTTTGTTACATCTAAAAAGAAGGACTTTTTTATTGCATTCCATAGGTTACAACAATTCATTATACTCGCTTGATTGTTTCCGCCCCAGGGGGCTCACTCTTAAATATTTCTATAAGGTGAGTTGCCACATTCACTGGTATATTTTCAAGGACTTGTTAGCGCAAGTGTGGGAAATATGTAACTGGGGTAAAAATTGGTAGTTAAAGTCCCTGGCCTGTTCTGTGTCAAAGTGCCACGATTTTAAGCACAATGTTAGCGGGAATGTCAAGCTAGACTACAGTAGGTGTTAAGCCGGTAAGCGCCTTGCTAAGTCTACCTTTGTTATTACAGCCATGAGATCGCGACCGGACGGAACACTTTTTGCCATCGGGTACCAGTAAATATTGCGACCTCTCTAGCACTATTGGGTGGCCTTTTTCCTGTCGTCTTTTAGAGCACAGTGCAATTTTCGTAAATGGTAGTTCATAAGTCCATAAGAATTTTCAGTAAAATAGGTAGCGCAAGTGTCTCATGTCTTGAATTGGCTATGGCACCCCCATGTTTGGTTGGTATGCAAGTGAGCTCCCCAATAATTTTGGACCTCGTATGCAAAATTTAATCTACTGTAATCACTTAAATAATGCTCTATTTGTAGATGGAATTTTTGAAAAAAATAGATAAGGAATCTATTCTTTTTACTTTTTATTAAATAATAATAATAATATCTCACCTGCTGTTGAAGCATCAAGTGTTTTTGCTGTTCGTGGAGGTTTGATTGACTTTCACGGATCTCATCTTGGATTTGTTTATCCGATGGTCCAGAAGATTCTGCCTGAACTGCTGACGCTTCAGATTTCTGGATAGCCTGATGCTGTGCCAACGTCTGTTGCAATTGTTGCTGCTGTTGCATTTGTTGGAACTTCTGTTGCTCAGCCTGTTGGTACTTCTGCTGCTCTGCCTGTTGGTACTTCTGCTGCTCTGCCTGTTGGAACTTCTGTTGCTCAGCCTGTTGGTACTTCTGCTGCTCTGCCTGTTGTTGCTGCTGCATCATCTGCTGCTGTTTCTGTTGCTGCTCCTGCATCTGCATATGTTGCTGATGAGACTGCATTTGCATAGGGGGTAAGGGCATTTGTGGTAAGCCCTGCTGCATATGAGGCGGTGGCTGTTGCATGCCTCCCTGCTGTGGATGCGGTGGATGCATTGGACCCGGATGGCGTTGTGACATCATTGGGTGCTGTTGAAACTGTTGGGGTGGATGCTGCTGTTGTTGTTGTTGTTGCTGCTGCTGTTGCCATGGTGCTGTTTGTATAGCATGCTTTGTTATGACATCCTGTAGTATAGCCTGCTGCTGGGCAAGCTTTTGGTTTTGCTGTCTAATAACTATGGAATGAACAAGATATAATGTGAATAAGCCATTTTATACGCCACATGTCTACAGTACATCAAGGTTCAATTTTTATATCTTTCAGATATCACAATGTTTTATCAGACTAGATTAGATAATGTACAGTGTGACTGTTTAAAGTTTTTGATCAAACAAATTTCTTTCTATGTCAGTCAAAAGTCAAGTAAGGCTGTAATACTGTATATCAGAGAAGGTCTGATCAAACAAATTTCTTTTTATGCCAGTTGAAAGTCAAATACTATTGTAACACTGTATATCAGAGAAGGTCTGAACAAACAGTTTGTTGATTCTGACAGAACCCTCCATTAGGATAGAGTAAAGCCTTGTCTAGACTATCAAATTTTATTTGACAAATGCATGTGACATGCCTAAATATGGTCACGATGACATCACATCATGAACATATATAGACACATCATGACTATATATAGGCATACAACAATTTTTTGTCAAATAAAATTTGATAGTCTGGAAAGGCCTTTAGGAATAAATATGATAATAATAAAATGTTGAGAAGAAAAACATCTTAATTCCAACCTAGGCCTGTCAAGTTTTGTGAAAATGATAGATGTGGAAGGCAAAGAATATTATCAAAATTCTGTGTGGAGAGCCACTTCGACTGTTACTTATTTTATAACATTCTGGCAATTCTGCCTTGCATATTTACTTCTGTTTCTGTTTTGGATTTTATATGTAAAGGCAAAATAAATGATACGATATCATAGCTTCTTCATCATGAATACGGTAACGTACTGTAAAAACTTTCAATATGAAAAGAATTAAATAAATCTTCTAACTACACTTACTCTGGGATTCAGTAGATACTTTATACTGATAATAGTTGAAATATTCGCCACCGAATAGGAAATTAAACTTGGGATTATTTGCCTGTTTTTGCTTGGTCATATTTTCAAACTCCGGTCCATTTCTAGCCACAAAATTGGCTAACTTATCAATGATTTTCCTTAATTCAGGATCTTAAGAAAAAAAAATACAAAAGAAAAATATGAATTTGATCAGGTGATGTTTATAAAATAATATACATGCATTTAGTGTGTAGTGTAGGCCTACATCTCTAAATGTTAAGTTATAAGATCTTTTTCAGTTAATGTTATATTAAACATGCATTTTAATCTTCTGTTTGAAAATTCTAGGTGTAAATTTTAAAAGCTTTTTATTTAGGGTGATATTGTGTATTAAAACCTGTATGTATTTTCACCTGTGTTTGACATGGTGTAGGACCATTTCGGGTGCAAAAAAGGCTGTGATATATAGAACACATTTTGCATTTTATGCTTTCTGTCAATTTTATTTAATGAATGACTAAATAAATATCCTAAGAAGACTGATAATCAAATAAGTATGCTTATTGATTTAAAAGTATAAAAAGATGTGGGAAAGGCAAAAAAAAACCATGTAGTTTATATGTCAATTCGACAAGGTAAGCCTATGCCAGGCATATAGTAGCATACAAAATTTGAGAATAATTCTAATGCTAACAAATTTAAAATTCTCACTGGTAACTGAAGCCTATTTTTGTAAAATAGAAATAGTGTATATTCTATTTTAATCAATAAAACAAACAAAACACATTTAATTTTTTGATTTTCTCAGTGTTGTTAAATACATTGCATCAAAACCAGTTTGTCTGAAACATGGCATTCTTTGTCCATCTAGGCCTATACTTTAATCTACATTGAGTGTTGTGCAAATTTATAAATCAAAATTAAGATGTACACATACATAATATTAATAATACGTAGCCTAGTAGTAGGCCTAGGCCTATTTTGTTTGCATGGGACTGGCCCTGGCTGGGTCATTCATACATACAGTACATATACTATATAGACTACATACAGAGCAGAGGATGAGGGTCACCATCATCACCACCAGTCCAGTTTCTCTAGCAATTACGGGATAGGATAGGCCACGAGTTAGGCGCCCTGTGCTGTGTATCAAAGCCATCAATGATCAAGCATCAGGCTGTATTGGCAGGCTCGGTCTGGAGAGCCTGCCACCTCGGTCTGGCTAGGCTAGGGCAACCGCCAAGGCCTAGGCCAGAAGAGACCGTACCTACCAGCCGCCACCACCACCACGACACAACGAGCTTGGTTATGCGCTGACTGCCTAGCTAGCAGTATCTAATTTTAAATTAAGGAATTACACAACGATCCTATACAATCATACCTTCTGGTGAATTCGGAAGATCCGACATTATTCCCGTATTCTTCAAACGAATTTATCAAACAGTGACAATTATAATCCTATCACTTAGTTCTGAGATTTGTCAAGATCCTAGGCCTAGCATCTAGACACCTTGCCTCCTCGTCGAATCACCAACAAACGAACACAACCGACCAGCTCACACTTAATCGATATCGCGTCAACTCTCTCAACCAGACGCGTTCAAACCTTATATAACACTATAATTGTGTTATGTTTATGTACTTGCAGCAGAGAATCTTAACTTGTTTATTTTTTTTTCAATTTGAAGGCCACCGATCTAAAGGTGTAATGTTCCAATAAATATTAGAATTTATAATTACTAATGGTTTAAACCAGTTTAAACGTAGTGCAGTTACTCATCTGATAACCAAAAATAGCAGTCTGCCGCCCTCTAAAGTTCTTTTGTGAAAATGGCTAGGGCAGTAAGAATTTCTATGTACAGTATGTGATGATAT